>NC_060180.1:26441206-26711206 GCF_021184085.1 Oncorhynchus gorbuscha
GATGCACACAGAGAGAGAGATGCACACAGAGAGAGATGCACACAGAGAGAGCGAGAGAGATGCACACAGAGAGAGCGAGAGAGAGAGAGATGCACACAGAGAGTGAGAGAGAACGAGATGCACACAGAGAGTGAGAGAGAACGAGATGCACACAGAGAGTGAGAGAGAACGAGATGCACACAGAGAGTGAGAGAGAACGAGATGCACACAGAGAGTGAGAGAGAACGAGATGCACACAGAGAGAGAGAGAGAGATGTACACAGAGAGAGAGAGAGAGATGTACACAGAGAGAGAGAGATGCACACAGAGAGAGAGAGATGCACACAGAGAGAGAGAGATGCACACAGAGAGAGAGCGAGAGAGAGATGCACACAGAGAGAGCAGAGAGAGATGCACACAGAGAGAGAGAGAGATGCACACAGAGAGAGCGAGAGAGATGCACACAGAGAGCACACAGAGAGAGAGAGAGCGAGAGAGAGATGCACACAGAGAGAGCGAGAGAACGAGATGCACACAGAGAGAGAGAGAGAGCGAGAGATGCACACAGAGAGAGATGCACACAGAGAGAGCGAGAGAGAGATGCACACAGAGAGAGAGAGAGAGAGACACAGAGAGAGAGAGAGAGAGCGAGAGAGAGAGAGCGACACAGATGACACAGAGAGAGAGCGAGAGAGAGATGCACACAGAGAGAGAGCGAGAGAGAGATGCACACAGAGAGAGAGCGAGAGAGAGATGCACACAGAGAGAGCGAGAGAGAGAGAGAGAGAGAGAGCGAGAGAACGAGATGCACACAGAGAGAGCGAGAGAACGAGATCCACATAGAGAGAGAGCGAGATGCACACAGAGAGAGAGCGAGAGAGCGAGATGCACACAGAGAGAGAGCGAGAGAGAGATGCACACAGAGAGAGAGCGAGAGAGAGATGCACACAGAGAGAGAGCGAGAGAGAGATGCACACAGAGAGAGAGCGAGAGAGAGATGCACACAGAGAGAGAGCGAGAGAGAGATGCACACAGAGAGAGCGAGAGAGAGATGCACACAGAGAGAGCGAGAGAGAGAGCGAGAGCTGCACACAGAGAGAGCGAGAGAGAGCTGCACACAGAGAGAGAGCGAGAGAGCGAGAGAGCGAGAGAGCGAGAGAGCGAGAGAGATGTACACAGAGAGAGAGAACGCGAGAGAGAGAACGAGAGAGAAACTCGCAGTTGATAGGAAAATAATATATATGGATTGTGTGACCCGAGTGAACAAAAGATCATGATAAAAAGTAAACGAAAAAAGAAAACAATGACACATTTGCGGTAGGCAAGGTATCACAGGGTTATTCCATTCAGTGGAATAAGGTACACTCGCCAATAAAGACATTTGCGGCAACTACTAATAGGCTAGCACCCACCAGAGCCATAAATTCAGCAAACATAGCCATCTCTGATGCACATGATTTGACATATGCTAAATTAGGGGGCCGTGGTCATGTGAGCAGAACAGTGGAGGCACCGGGGACATGCCGTGGGAAGCAGCAGAACAGGCAGCAGGGTGGAGGGATGTAGGGAGGGGCTGCCTCTGTGTGTGTGTTTTCTGGTGTCAGCTGACTGAAGGGGCTACGGCATTTTAAATCTATATATGCGGAAGAGCAGAACGCATGGCCGAGGAATGGAGTGGAAAGGGGGAACAGAGAGGGATGTGCAACTGTTGTGAGTTACATTCCTCAAAGGGACTGCTGCTACAGATGAGGGGGAAAAGGAAACAAAAATACCCTGACTCAGCAGATTCAGTGAACCGTGAAAGTGTGTGTGAGAGAGAGATAAAGAGTCTACGTGTAAATGTAGGGGTGTGCGTGTATCAAAGAATGTATAGCTACAAGAATTAGAGCAGGGATTGGCAACTTTGATGGGGGTGGGGGCCACAAAAAAAATCTAATGTGGGGACGCAGTTGCTCTGAACCTGCGTACCCACATTTGCACCCCCCCCCCCCACCACACTGCAATTCTACACATTTTGGCATGAAGCGGAAAATAGAATTAGCTGCCGTAGGGGGGAGAGAAATGTTTGGAGTTTTTAATGTGATATCTGAGGGAGACTGACTAGCAAAATCAATTGGGGCCGCCCTCGGCTAGGAATTTGACCATGACTACTAAGTTTAGATAGCTGGCCACTAGACTCATTTACCAATCCCCCCCCCAAAAATGGCTGGCGTGGGATAATTGAGTGACTGATATAAGAGTAAAACTGCTGATGCACAACCACATTTTGAAATCGGACCTTGTGTATTCTACTATTCTAACTTGCAACAGTAAGTTCAGACCCCGAACAGAAACAAAGGACTTTCTTCTGAAACTCATCAGTCGATTCTTGTTCTGAGAACTGAAGGCTATTCCATGTGAGAAATTGCAAAAGAAACTGAAGATCTCGTACAACACAGAACAGCACAAACTGTCTCTAACCAGAATAGAAATAGTGGGAGGCACCAGTGCACGACTGAACAAGAGGACAGATGCATACGCCTCACAAGTCCTCAACTGGCAGCTTCATTAAATAGTACCAGCAAAACACCGGTCTCAACGTCAACAGTGAAGAGGCGACTCCGGGAGGCTGGCCTTCTAGGCCACAAAGTTTGCTGCTTCAGAGTGTCTTTAAATATTTTTGTCAGATTTTACTGTAGAATACTGAAGTATAATTACAAGCATTTCATAAGTGTCACCTTTTATTGACAATTACATGAAGTTGATGCAAAGAGTCATTATTTGCAGTGTTGACACTTCTTTTTCAAGACCTCTGCAATCCGCGCTGGCATGCTGTCAAATTACATCCTGGGCCACATCTTGACTGATGGCAGCCCATTCAAGCATAATCAATGCTTGGAGTTTGTCAGAATTTGTGGGTTGTTTGTTTGTCCACCCGCCTCTTGAAGATTGACCACAAGTTCTCAATGGGATTAAGGTCTGGGGAGTTTCCTGGCCATGGACCCTAAATATTGATGTTTTGTTCCCTGTGCCACATAGTTATCACTTTTGCCTTTTGGCAAGGGGCTCCATCATGCTGGAAAAGGCATTGTTCATCACCAAACTGTTCCTGGATGGTTGGGAGAAGTTGCTCTCGGAGGACGTGTTGGTACCATTCTTTATTCATGGCTGTGTTCTTAGGCAAAATTGTGAGTGAGCCCACTCCCTTGGCTGAGAAGCAGCCCCCACACATGAATGGTCTCAGGATGCTTTACTGTTGGCATGAAACAGGACTGATGGTAGTGCTCACCTTGTCTTCTCCGGACAAGCTTTTTTCCGTATGCCCCAAACAATTGGAAAGGGTATTCATCAGAGAAAATGACTTTACCCCAGTCCTCAACTGTCCAATCCCTAAACCTTTTGCAGAATATCAGTCTGTTCCTGAAGTTTTTCCTGGAGAGAAGTGGCTTCTTTGCTGCCCTTCTTGACACCAGGCCATCCTCAAAAAGTCTTTACCTCACTGTGCGTGCAGATGCACTCACACCTGCCTGCTGCCGTTCCTGACCAAGCTCTGTACTGGTGGTGCCCTGATCCCGCAGCTGAATGAACTTTAGGAGACGGTCTTGGCGCTTGCTGGACTTTCTTGGGCACCCTGAAGCCTTCTTCACAACAATTGAACCACTCTCCTTGAAGTTCTAGATGATCCAATAAATGGTTGATTTAGGTGCAATCTTACTGGCAGCAATATCCTTGCCTGTGAAGCATTTTCTGTCCAAAGCAACGATGACGGCACGTGTTTCCATGCAGGTAACCATATTTGACAAAGTAAGAACAATGATTCCAAGCACCACCCTCCTTTTGAAGGTTCCAGTGTTTTTCAAACTCAATCAGCATGACAGAGTGATCTCCAGCCTTGCCCTTGTCAAAACTCACACCTGAGTTAACGAGAGAATCACTGACATGATGTCAGCTGGTCCTTTTGTGGCAGGGCTGAAATACAGTGGAATTTTTTTGTGGGGGATTCAGTTCATTTGCATGGCAAATGAATTGAAATTCTAATTGCCATCATACAAACTGAGGCAGAAGACTGTGAAAATTAATATTTGTGTCATTCAAAACTTTTGTCCACGACTGTATACATTTTTTTATCCAAAATCGCACGGTCACACACACTCTCCCTGTTGTGGATTTAAAAGCAAAGGATTTGTGTAAACATTGTCTGGAGGGAGGTTCCACCATTGTTAATGGACAAGTTAACTTTTTATCAACCAAATCTGTATTTTTGATGTAAATGGCACGTTATAAATGGCATGTTCAGACACTTTTTTTAGCGATTTCACTTGGTTTTTAGAAAAAGTCCAACAAAATGGAATATAACGTTGCTGATAAAGTTAGGAATGACACAATTTAATGTGTACAACACCCAAAGACCTGCATCTTTTAAACAGAGTTTATTCATTTGGGAGTGTTTGAATCCTTTGTTCATGCTTCATCTGTGCCTCTGCGACTGCAGAACGAGCATGAGGAAGCCTATACCTGGTGGGTTAAGTTTCTTACAACCAAGCGAAATCGCAAAAATAAAATGTCTGAACACTTCTATCACATGCCATGTACATCCAAAATACAGATTTGGTTAAGGATGGGACCCTTTTTTTCAATTTTCGCCTAAAATGACCCAAATCTAACTGCCTGTAGCTCAGGACCTGAAGCAAGGATATACATTTTCTTGATACCATTTGAAAGGAAACACTTTGAAGTTTGCAGAAATGTGAAATTAATGTAGGATAATATAATACATTAGATCTGGTAAAAGATAATACGAAGAAAAAAAAGTGTTTTTTTTGGTACCATCATCTTTGAAATGCAAGAGAAAGGACAATGTATTATTCCAGCCCAGGCGCAATTTCAATATTAACCACTAGATGCAGCAGTGTACGTGCAAAATGTAAGACTGATCCAATGAACCATTGCATTTATGATCAAAATATTGTATCAAGACTGCCCTAATTGGTTTAACATACTTTCAAGTTCATAATTGTGCACTCTCCTCAAACAATAGCATGGTATTATTTCACTGTAATAGCTACTGTAAATTGGACAGTGCAGTTAGATTAACAAGAGTTTAAGATTTCTACCCATATCAGACATGTCTTAGTCCTGGGATGTTTTTTGTTTGTTACTTACAACCTCATGCTAATCACATTAGCCTACATTAGCTCAAACGTCCCGCGGAAAAAAACAAAAAAAACAAGTACATTTGTCTTTTAATAAATCCATGGGAGAAAGTATGCTAGTGTGCACACTTCAGGAGAAGGGGAAATCGGGCCAGACAGGCAGGCAAGCCGCAGTGCAGAGGCTTACTTAAACCAGAGGAGGAGAGGAGAGCACAGATCTGCAGTGGCTCGTGCCTGAGATTTATAGAGCTTAACTGCTGAGCTCCCGACCGCGCCAAGGGAGGAAAGGAAAACATACGGCCAGGCAGTCTTGGGCTGTAAAAAAATCCCTTTGAAAGATAAACGACAGGTCCGGTTACCTCACGGTACTACGGCTAACAAAATGACACACGACCAGGACCGCCCGACTCTTTCCCTCGCCGACGGCCAACACTGTCTCACCAGGCACTCGCCAAACACATGACCTCACAAACAAAGCCACTGCAATTTCACACCTTGACTCAAAAAGTTCCAAGACTCCGCTGTACAAACAATGACCAATTTTCCACTTAATTGACTAACTCCTCTTGGGAGCACAGGGCATCCACCACTGTCAACTTACTTCACAAATCAATAGCCAACATCAACATTACCTCATAAAATACAGCAGGCATTTTTTTGACAGTCAGTTTCCTACAATCAAAGTTTAAACGATGAGACTCGTTGCGAGACTCGTTTCGAAGTACAGTTAAAGTTTGTTCAGATGTTCAGCCCTAAGAGAGGGGTGCAGAACTTGACCCAGCAGACTGGTCTGGCCTGTATTAGTAAAGCACCTTAGAGTAAGAGTTCTGATCTCGGATCGGGTCCCTGCCGTCTTATTCATTATGCTCTGAAAACTGATCCTAGAGTAGCACCTACTCGGAGACCCTTTATGGATGCAGGCCCAGGACCAGTAGAGAATAAAATCAGTGAGTACTATCTGTGAAGGATGAAGAGCAGACTCTGGCAAAGCTCATCAGCAAAATCGTCACACAAAAAAAAATAATCAGCTCTTTTCCAGTCTGGAAGCTGTCTCAATTGATCATGACTGAAACATACAGCCGAAGCTGCCCTGCTGATATTATATATCCTCATAACAGAAAGAAGGAAAGAAGGGTGGAGGACATGGAGGAGAAGAGGGGTGAAGAAGAGTGGAAGAGGAGAAAGCAGGTATGAGACATACAGCCAAGCTGTCCTGAAAGTAGGCCTATATAATCCAATAAGAGAAAGAGGGAGGAGGAGAGATATGGAGGAGAAGATGGGTGGAGAGAGAGCAGACAAACCCACAGGGAGCTGTAACTCTGTCACTGAAAGTAAATAAATGTCCCGCTGACAGAAGCTTACATGTGGAGAGGAAGGAGGGAGGAGAGCGAGTAGGGAGGGGAAGAGAGAGACAAGCATCTCTTTTCCTAAAACAAATGGCATGGGAGCTTGACGAGAGCACAGGCAGTCGAGACCAGGGGAGGTGAAATGAAGCTTCACTAATCATCTCAATTTGTGAGAAATCCCTCAATGCATCCTCGATCATCCCCCCACACATCTTCTCAGTACCACGAGTAGAGATCGCTAAACCCATCCTAGAGGTGAGGGCACTGTATAGGGAGCTTCAGTGGCATCATTACAGAGTGGCCTGACTATCTGCCCCCCCTAGCCAGAGGAGGTGCTCTGTCCTATTGTGCCAGCCTATGCCTGCCTCATCCAACAACAGCGTAGATAAGCTTCCGGCATCCAGGCTCTGACACAGACACATTATCCTAAAAGCAGCCACTCGAAAACCCCCAAAGGAGCCCCCTCCTTTCCTCCCTCGTTCCGCTCTACCTCCGTACGGAGCGGACAGAAATAGCTTCAGCACCGTTTGGAGCTCGTCTCCAATGGTGACGCCCGGGACTACAGGCCAGAGCTCATTGAGCAGGTGTGAGCAGCACCACAGTCATGGTGAGCTCATCGGTTGGTGACATCATCCAGCAGGCAGACAGGCAGACAGACCCCATTCTCTCATCCTGCCTAAGCCCAACACTATCACCATTGGACAAAGGTACTAGGAAGTTTAGGAAAAGTGCAGTGGCCTGTGAACTGACCTCAGGCCTGTTCATCAGGGATAACTGCCTGTCTGGCCCCAGGCTTGCAACTGATCCCAGTTTAGACCCGAGATGGACCCTGCTCAGGCCTGGGAGCCACAACATGATTCATCCTAATCTCCCAAACCAAAAACTATTACATAATTGTACAGAGACACATAACTGCTCATTTTAATGTGACACAGGATTGAAGAAGTGACTACCAAGTTCCATTAGGTCAGCTTGGAACCATTTTTAACATGGGGAGAGATTGATGAACGCTTAATGGGAATCCCACATCTGAGAAACAGCCATTACAGCCTGTGAAAGGATAGGACACACACACACACACAAACACACAGGCATAAGGATGTGCACTCGCACTCCAGCTAAGAACTTGGCTTTAAGGGCGACTGTCCAAGCTCTTTTATTAAAAAACATAGGTGGCCCAACACTACAACACCAACAAATGTGGGAAATTACAACAAGCGGAGGTGGTTTCCTTGTGGCGTACCAAGTCTTCCCTCCCTCCCTTACAAGGAATTCTCTGACTTTCAAACTCATTCCCCTAAAAGGATGCTGCATTTTCCCCTCGTGAGATTAGGAATACTAGAGAGCCACGAGCTGAGGCCTATTGAAAATAAAGTTGAACACCCCGCCCCCCCCAAAAAAAGGAAAATCCAAAATGAGCGCGGGAAGAAACGGGCAATTTTCACAGCTTCCCCAGATGCAGCGTATTACCATATGCCTGAGGAATGTCAGCCATTTCCAACCCTCTGCTTTAATAGTTTCCTTAATGACACATTGAAGTGTGTGGAGGGGCGGGCGGAGTGAAGTGATACAGGGGCCTGGAAGGAAGGGCCCTCTCCCCGCTATGGTCACCTGTCCAAATGAAACCCAAGAGGGCCGGTGGCCAGGGGCAGGAGAAAGCCTTTGCACTCTCCCGGTATTGACGAAAAACTCTCTCTCTCCTCTGGTCTGAGTGCTCTGGGCCCTTCAGAAGCCTGTAGTGAGACACCACATAGGGTGTGTGTGTGTGTTTTTCTATCCCTGAAATAGCAGCAGGGGGCCATATAAATAAATAGACGCCTTAACTCGAAGCCTGGGTGATCCTTGAATTCTGGGTATCGTAAAGCTTCCCACACAACCCATGCCTTAGCAGCGCAGCATGCTCTGAGAGAATGACTGAACAATACCATTTGTTACTGTAGACTTGTAAAGGAATTGTTGATTGGTTAATGTCGTTGGTTAATCCTGTTAGGAGGTCTTCCACAAACATTCCTATATTTCTTCATTGGAAAAAAGGTTATTTTACAGACCGGTGTGAACAAACTGTTCTTACCTTTAGGCGGAAAGTAGGACTTGCTCTCGGCTTTGTGGGGCCAATCCACAACCAGGTGTCCATAGCGACGGAAGCTGTTGGTGATCTCATCTGTTGAAATATTTTTTTTTAAATGAAATTACCACGGTCATGGAGCAATTTCCCATGGAAACTACACAGAGGAAAAATGTTAACGCAACATGTAAAGTGTTGGTCGCATGTTTCATGAGCTTAAATAAAAGATCCCAGAAATGTTCCATACGCTCAAAAAGCATATTTCTCTCAAATTGTGTGCACAAATTTCTGTACATCCCTATTAGTGAGCATTTCTCCTTTGCCAAGAGAATCCATCCACCTGACAGGTGTGGCACATCAACAAGCTGATTAAACAGCATGATCATTACACAGATGCACCTTGTGCTGGGGGCAATAGAAGGCCACTCTAAAATGTGCAGTTGTGTCACACCAACACAGTACCAAAGATGTCACAAGTGTTGAGAGAGGGTGCAATGGGCATTCTGACTGCAGGAAGGTTCACCAGAGTTGTTGGCAGAGAATTTAATAAACATTTCTCTACCATACGGCACCTCTAGTGTTTTTTTCTGGAGAATGTGGCAGTACGTCCAACAGGCCTCACAACTCTCTGTGAACAGAGTGGTGGTGGGGTTATGGTATGGGCAGGCATTACCTATGGCCAACGAACACAATTCCATTTTAATCAATGGTCATTCAAATGCACAGAAATGCTGTGACGAGATTCTAAGGTCCAATCGGAGGCCCATTTCTTTTAAAGTATATGTGACCAACAGACTCATATCTGTATTCCTAGTCATGAAATCCATAGATGAGGGCCGAATTAATTCATTTAATCTGACTGATTTTCTCATATGAACTGTAACGCAGTAAAATCTTTGTATGTTGCGCTTATATTTTTGTTCTGTATATTTGTCCACATGATGTGCAATTGCATGTCAAGCAAGCCATCAAAATACAGTTAAGAACTTATTTACAATGATGACCTACTCTAGCCAAACACGGACATGGCTGAGCCAATTGTGCGCCGCCCTATGGGACTCCCAATCACGGCCGGATGTGATACAGCCTGGATTCAAACCAGGGACTGTAGTGACGCCTCTTGCACCGAGACGTAGTGCCTTAGACCGCTGCGCCACTTGGGAGCCCTATTAAACCCTTGCATTGTGGCAACTCATGAATATTCCAAGAGGCCATGGGCACGCATTGTTCACTAATTCTCTGTGCATTTGTTTGGCGCGTTTTGTGTTCTGTGTTGGTCGCATGTCTGAGCCACATTGAGCCGTGTCACCATTCCAGATTCCCAATGTCCTGCTATGCCCTCAGGCCCTACTTACACTCTGTGAGATAACACACTATCACATCTGCTGCCAGACTGACTGCCAGCTCACTGCCACAAACCCACAGAGCATAACCAGTCAGCCCACAGGCCCAGAGAACCAGCTCCATGACTGATAGACAGCATAGACTGACAAAACCAGCCCTTTAGGGTGGAAGGGAAAGGGGATACCTAGTCAGTTGCACAACTTAATTCATTTAACTGAAATGGGTCTTCTGTATTTAAACCCTCCGAATCAGAAAGGTGCTGCCGTAAATCAACATCCTCGTCATCGGTGTCCAGGGAGAAGTTGTTCTTAGGGGTTAACTGCCTTGCTCAAGGGCAGAACGGCAGATTTGTCCACATTGCAGGTTCGGGGATTCGAACCAGTGACCTTTCGATTACTGGTCCAATACTCTTAATCGCTAGGCTACCTGCCACCCATTTAGCCCACTGAACCAGCAGACCACCAAAATACATCTGTAGACCCTCATCTGGCTTGTAAATCCCTCCTCCCTCCTTACCATCACAGCCTGCACGAAGCCCCTAAACGTATTAATCACATGCCATGCAGCTCATGGACATTCTATGAGGTAATATAGTGAATGTACTGTAAGGTGCTAGCCTGGTCCAAGACCTGTTTGTGCTGTCTTGCCAACTTCTGTGGCTGTTGCCACGGCAAACACTGACAATGACCATAGGAGATGGCAAGACAAAACAAACAGATTTGGGACACAGGCTAGTGCCACTGCCACCCGTCTGTACCTTCATCTATGTCAGGAGGCAGGCCTCCAACAAACACCTTCCTGGAGTAGCGCTCCATCCGCTCTTCGTTCTGACAGCGCGTGGGCGAGTTCAAGCCCGGGGTCAGAGAGGGGGTCACTGTGACCGTCGTCCAGGAAACCGTCCTCAAAGGGAAAGAGTGAAGAGCGACCTGGAAAGAGAGAGGGGGGAGAGAGAGAGGGGGCCGGGGGGATTGAGGGGGGAAAGAGAGAACAAGCAAGGATAACAGGGAGAAGAGTGAGGGAGAAGAAAAGGGCACAGAACAGAACAGAAGACAGAGAGGATATGAAAGAGAGAGAGAAAGAGAGAAATGGTGTTATTATAACTGGTAACAATAGCAGTCTCCTTACAGAGGAAGGTCAAATCACCATCATGCTGCTGCATTCGTCAAACATTGTGGGCCTGCCTGCCCTCCTCGGGCGAGACACCTGTTTTTTTTCAGGTCACCTATGTACAAAAAGTAAATATTTTTTTTAATAATCTTCGGGATCAACCAGATAGAGTAGGTAGAAAATATAATTTAACTATATATTTTTAAATAAGATCCTCTGAGAACTAACAATCACCAAAGTAGAGTCAGAGTGACACTAAATAACACCAATAATAATGCATTCAGGAATATTTTTGTCATGGCATGGGGCTCTCACCAATTTTGTTACGTTTGAGTCACTCAGATAGCATAAGCCATAGCAAAAAGGTTTGCATAATAAAACTGCAATTTTTTCTCTCAGCCCCATGGCAAAATTTGTAGAATTGTAGGAAAATAGCTTTAAAAAAACAGCAACATTTTGTCAATGTGGCCAAACCGTCACCTCTGCCACACCCACCATTTAAGTCCCATTTTGACCCAGAACAGTCCTTCAGAACCTTGTTCCTGCAGGCAATAGGAACAAGGGGTGGAGAGTGCAGGAGGGATGGCGGGCAAGACGGCGGACCATTTTCCACAGCAGTAGATGATCTCTTACAGGTGAGAGCAAAGAGGACTGTGTACTGACTGAATGGAGCTGCATGTATCTAACATCTGGAGGTAGACCATGTTAGAGGCCTCTGTTAGGCGTAGGCTACTGCACAAATATGTTTTACTTCCCATGCTAACAGGCACACAGGTATAGACAAATACAGGAGGACTGACAAAGATAATAACCGCCAGATTTGATCGCTGAGTCATAAGAGCCATCTACAAGTGGACTAATGAACTGCCAACAGCCAGACTTAAAAGTCCTATAATTCTTAGATACAACAAATGCGAGCATTGAAACAACAAAGTTTCAAATGTTACCAGGGTTTTCTTCAGTGAGAAAATAGGAATTATTTGAACACTCCAAATTAGAGAAGACCATGTCTGCAGCACCCATTCCTTCTATTCAGGACATAAATAGTTTCTGAGTCAGTGTACTTCAATGTTTTTATGATACCTTGTAAAAAAAACAGCTCCAAATGGAATTGGTTCTATACATGTCAATTCATTAATAATACACAAGTCAAGTCGTAGCCAATACAGATGCCTATACCATATAAAAATCAGGCTTAGCACAACGACTCAGAATACTAGAGGGAAAACAAAGGTTTTGGATACAAAATTCACAAGTACAGTGCATTCGGTAAGAATTCAGACCCCTTCCCCACATTTTGTTAGGTTACAGCCGCATTCTAAAATGGATTACTTCTTTTTTTTTATCCTCAATCTACACACAATACCCCAAAATGAACATTTCTGGCAAATGTATTACATAAGTATTCAGACACTTTGCTATGAGACTCAAAATTGAGCTCAGGTGCATCCTGTTTCCATTGATCATCCTTGAGATGTTTCTTCAACTTGATTGGAGTCCACCTGTGGTAAATTCATTGGTTGGACATGATTTGTAAAAGGCACACACCTGTCTATATTAAGGTCCCACAGTTGACAGTGCATGTCAGAGCAAAAACCAAGTCATGAGTTTGAAGGAACTGTCCATAGAGCTCCGAGACAGGATTGTGTCGAGACACAGATCTGGGGAAGGGTACAAAAAAAATGTCTGCGACAATTCCGCAAGAACACAGTGGCCTCTCTCATTCTTAAATGGAAGAAGCTTGGAACCACGGATCAATCGGGGGAGAAGGGCGGTCACTCTGACAGAGCTCCAGAGTTCCACTGTGGAGATATGATAACCTTCCAGAAAGACAACCATCTCTGCAGCACTCCACTAATCAGGCCTTTATGTTAGAGATGGAAGCCACTCAGTAAAAGGCACATGACAGCTCACTTGGAGTTTGCTAAAGGCACCTAAAGGACGCTCAGACCATGAGAAACAAAATTCTCATCAGGTCTGGAGGAAACCTGGCACCAACCCTACAGTGAAGCATGGTGGTGGCAAAATCATGCTGTGGGGATGTTTTTCAGCAGCTGGGACTGGGAGACAAGTCAGGATCGAGGGAAAGATGAACGGAGCAAAGTACAGAAAGATTCTTGATGAAAACCTGCTCCAGAGTGCTCAGGACCTCAGACTGGGGCGACAGTTCACCTTCCAACAGGACAACAACCCTAATCACACAGCCAAGACAATGCAGGAGTGGCTTCGGGACAAGTCTCTGAATGTCCATGAGCGGCCCAGCCAGAGCTCAGACTTGAACCCAATCAATCATCTCTGGAGAGACCTGAAAATATCTGTGCAGCGACGCTCCCCGTCCAACCTGACAGTGAGGCTGTAATCGCTGGCGAAGGTGCTTCAACAAAGTACTGAGTAAAGGGTCTGAATACTTATGTAAATGTGATTTTTTTAAAAATACACATGCTAAAATATATAAAAACCTAAAATATATAAAAACCTTTTGCTTTGTTTTTACTGTGTATATTTTTCTTAATCCATTTTGTAATAAGGCTATAACGTAACAAAAAGTGAAAAAAGTCAAGAAGTCTGAATACTTTCCGAATGTCCTGTAATCATCCACCTCTCCCCAACTTCATTAAATGCAATAACGTCAAAACAAAAAAAAGTGTGCAAATTAATATGATTTCATCCAATCACGGCACAGACGAAGGCAGATCATGTGACTTCACACTAGAACCCTCAGCCCTGGAAAGAGACACGCCCGTACGGACAGACAAGCAATTGTGCTCGTGCATCCTATTCATTTTGGCAAGCAGATCCACAGTAAAATTCCAAAAGTTACCTCTTCTGCGGCCATAGCTCCTGGCTGCTTGTGAACAGTGGGAGAGGGAGGGAGAGATGGAGGGAGAGAGAGACACAGGGGTATGGAAAGGAGAGGGACAGAGACATGGGTTTTGTGGGAAGACAACCAGGCAGAACATCACCAAGGCAACAGTGAAACCACAGACGGCCACACCCAATCATCAGCGATGGAGGCAAACAAGGCTTCATTATGGGTTAGCTGGCAGTAGCCCACAGGAAACCTGCTACTCCTGGGCTAGACTAGACTAGAGTAGGATGAGCGATGTTATAATATGCCTTACTACTGAGAAATATTCACCTGCAATAACAGAGCAATGACAATCATATTATGCAGATTATAATCAGGCAATAAACACGGACTACTCCCTCGCTCACATTTACTTTCCTTTCTGCCCAGCGTCAATATGTATGAATGTGGTTGATAAAGCGACATGCATAGACAGACAGATGTCATGAGTCATTATCGTGAACTAGTGAAACAGAGTCTATACAGTGGGACATTTCCACTCCAAGCTGCCCTGTGGATGGAGCCATGGAAGTGCCATCCTGAGTCTCAGGGTCCAGACAGAAAAACTGTTAGAGGATGACTGTCCTACCATGTGATAGGGTTGGCTGGCAGGTTTCAATTTAGTGAGCATGCAAAAAAGGTACAGCAGACAGAGATAAGCCTTTGTGCCCTGTCTATCCATTTCATTAGTTACGGTGTTCGTGGGCTTTCAGAACAAACCTTTGACGTATTATCTAAGGTTTAGGAAACACAGTAGCAAAAGGACTTACATGAAAGCCCACAACAAATGTGTCATTTGGTGTGGGTGCGTTTTCACACGTTACATTTCTAAAAAAATTTAAAAAAAACTTCCTTGAACGCACCCAACATGCCTGAATAGGAGCCTTGCTGTGGCTGAGAAAAAAAGCCTACAAGAGGCAAATAGAGTCTATAACGTTAATGCCAGTAGACACTGAGGGGCTCCTGGTAATACATCCCCAAACAGACCTTCTTACAGTCAAGTGTCAGTGACAGAGAACACAGTCTTCTCCTAAAAACCAATATGGGGCTTTCCATTGTGCTGGTGCCCTTTCCCCACACCCCCCCACCTCTTGACAGAGACATTGTACCCAGGCCTTTTCTCTTACTGGGTTTCATTAAAACTCTGGCTCGTCTCACCAGAGCACAGTTGTTCAGACCAACGTTCTCCGTTTTATTCTCCCACTGTCAGGGCCTTAGGAGAGACAAAGGCACCTAGCAACAAGGGGAAAATGGTAGAAGGGTGGAACCCACTGATCTAGTGTAGACTCGTAAGTGCTGTTGGGAAACTGTCAGTCACTGTGGCGAGGGAGAATAAGACGAGGAGGATGAGCGTGAGGGAGGAACAGAAATAAGCACATACTAACACGCGAGTGTCAGAGAGGAGATTTTTGAAGGGATGACTGGAAGATCGTCCGGCCTGAAGAGCGTTGTGTTAGTTATGTCTGCACAGCTTTAGGGCACTGTTGTACAGAGACGAGCAGTTATTAAAAAGGATCTGCTCGGCCCTTACACTTCTCCTAAGCTATCAGTTCATCTTCAACCATAAATCACTGTTGGAGGATGAACCGTAAGGCCTACATCTCAGCCACAAAAAATCAGTGGAAAATGAGAGAATGTGTCAGACAGATTCTCGGCTAAAAGGCTTCATACAGCTGAGACAATGGAGAGACGAAGAGTAGACTAACGTTAACAAGCTTTCCTCACATCTAAAGCCGTGTTGACATTGGAGACTACAGCTGCAAGGGTAAATTACGACAGTTTCCAGAGCTCCATGCAGATCTGAGATCTGTGCTTAAGTTAAACACTCCACAACAGCAGTTCAACATCTATTTGAAATGTGTTTTCCAAAGGACTGATGATGAAAATAACAAGTTGAAGAGAAAACAGACAGCACAGTGTTGTCAAGCTGTGACAGCAGTAAAACTAGTTACTATATGCCTTGTTGGATATCTTCTCCTTTTCCATCCATCATCATTTCCTCTCTTTTCTCACTGCTTCCCCTGCTGGCATCCCCAACCAGGCGAGTGAGGAGAAACCACAGTCGTGTTCCTAAGGCCACGCAACCGAAAACGTTTAAAAACCTTTTGCAATGTTAAACAAAAATGAGCATTTTTTATTGGACAAGTCCATGTAGCCCTCCCCGTTTTAGTCAGTTCTCGCTCTCATTTGGTGCCTAATGATCATGACCCAAGGCTCGACTACCACTCCCAGATGTCTTGAGCCGAGCTCCACCAGTCACCAGTCACCCCAATCCGCTCTCCTCTCACTGACTTTTTGACAACGCTGAAAGGAAGAGACTTTTGCCAACTCACATTCTAACTCGGAGGGAAAAGAGAGAGAAAAAAACTGGACAAAGGGAGACAAAGTGACACAAATTATGAAAAACAAAATCTCTCTCAGAGACCAAAGGGGGGGGGGGGGGGGTAATCTAGTGTTACAGGTCGGATATCTTTAGAACCGGTATTCAGGGGTCGTCGCTGTGGTTTCCCCCCAGCGCCGGGATGAGAGATAGCTCCCATGCTGGGTTTAACTCATGGGGTACGAGGTGGGATTAGCAAGGGAGGGCATCTGTGCCCTGCTGTGTATGGGCATGGGCCCTGTGGCGATCCCTGCCTCAACCCTATGGCATATCCTGAGGCATCCTGCATAGGTGTGTTCATGACGACACTACTTCGGGAATAGGTTTCTTATTGCAAGTTTCCAAACAACAGAGAAGCAACACTGCCTGTCAAACCGAACGCCACAGTTAAAGCACAAATACGTACATCCATAATAACATACAGAGGGATTTACAAAGACAAACGTAGCCTATTGTGTGTTCTGAAATACTACTCACTGTTTAATGGCGTAATGTGCTCTGCTCCGGGGTGGTGGAAGTTCAGACCCATGCGACCTGTAGAAAAACAAGATATTAAAAGGTTATAACATGCATGTAGGCCCTACATAAGTGTCTAAAACACAAACCCTCATCACGCTCCACACCAACAACACAAGACGTAGAACTGCTAACACGAAATATTTTTTTTTTCAATGCAAATGTTTTGAGGGGACAAGATGTCGCATACAACACGTTATATTTTACGTACGTTATACTGGTCGACATAACCTGGTAAAAAGACACCCACGGAAACTAAACTAGTATCATTGAGAAACCAAACCAGGGCAAACGTGTGTGTGATGAACAACAAAAAATGGTGTAGATTAGGCTATGGAAAACAGTCATTCAATTATCTCGCTCTCATACGCCGCAGCTCACACACACAAACAATGGACACTCCAATGCAAAGAATTTGACAGAGCAGGCATTCTGCTCTAGAGACAAGGGGAAAGCGTCACAAGGCCTGGCAGTCCGTGTGTTGTGGACAGGCCCAGGCATCCTCCACCTCAACACCAGCCAGTTTAAGGACTTCCTGGTACAGACTCTAGTACTATCAAAAGTACCCCTCTATCATTCTGGCTCGATCACTTTCATACACACAAACAAACACTGCAGTTTTTTATTTTACCTTCATTTGAGTCTTCGAGGCCTGGGTAAGGCCCAAATGTCATAAATATTCCAACTTTGATTAAATATTTCTCAAATATGCTTTTAGATACAAAATGTCAAATATATCACCAATCGTTCCTTCAAAAAGACCATTCTATTGATAAAATATAGTGAATATCCTCAAAATCGCGGTATTTTGTTGTCCTGGTTTCATGAGGAATCACTCTAGCAGACTGTTTCATAGTTAAGTTACGACTCACTGTATCCAAAGACAAATGAGCATCCATCTTTGGCTTCATTTTGTTGCTCCCATCCTATAGACAGAAACTAAATACAGGAAACGTCCGTGCTCAGGTCTGTTCAACGCTGGTCCGACCAATCTGATTCCACGCTTCAAGATTGCGCCGATCATGTGGACTGGGATATGTTCCGGATAGCCTCAGACAACAACATTGATGTATACGCTGATTCTGTGAGCGAGTTTATTAGAAAGTGCATCAATCCCCAACCAGAAACCGTGGATTGATGGCAGCATTAGCGCAAAACTGAATGCGCGAACCACTGCTTTTAAATCAGGGCAAGGTGACCGGAAACATGAGTGAATACAAACAGTGTAGCTATTCCCTCCGCAAGGCAATCAAACAAGCTAAGCATCAGCATAGAGACAAAGTAGAGTCGCAATTTAACGGCTCAGACACGAGAGGTATGTGGCAGGGTCTACAGTAATTCACGGACTACAAAAAGAACACCAGCCACGCCATGGGCCCGATGTCTTGCTCCCAGACAAACTAAACAACTTCTTTGCTCGCTTTGAGGACAATACAGTGCCACCAAAACCTGCAGGCTCTCCATCACCGCAGCCAACGTGAGTAAAACATTTAAACGTGTTAACCCTCGCAGGGCTGCCGGCCCAGATGGCATCCCTAGCCGCGTCCTCAGAGCATGCGCAGACCAGCTGGCTGGTGTGTTTACAGACATTTTGAATCAATTCCTATCGCAGTCTGCTGTGCCCACCTGCTTCAAGAGGGCCACCATTGTTTCTGTTCCCAAGAAAGCTAAGGCTGTCGCCCCGTAGCACTCACTTCCATCATCATAAAGTGCTTTGAGAGACTAGTCAAGGATCATATCACCTCCACCCTACCGGACACCCTAGACCCACTCCAATTTGCTTCCCGCCACAATAGGTCCACAGACGACACAATCGCAATCACACTGCCCTAACCCAAGCTCATTATTTAACTCCATAGTAACCTCCAAACTCATCATTAAGCTCGAGACCCTGGGTCTCGACCCCGGCCTGTGCAACTGGGTCCTGGGCTTTCTGACAGGACACCCCCAGGTGGTGGGGGTAGGAAACAATATCTCCACCCCACTGATCCTAAACACTGGAGACCAACAAGGGTGCATTCTCAGCCTTCTCCTGTACTCCCTGTTCACCCATGACTGCATGGCCATGCACGCCTCCAACTCAATCAGTGTAGCCTAGTGGTTAAAGCATTGAACCGAAAGGTTGCAAGTTCAAATCCCCGAGCTGACAAGGTACAAATCTGTCGTTCTGCCCCCGAACAGGCAGTTAACCCACTGTTCCTAGGCAGTCATTGAAAATAAAAATTTGTTCTTAACTGACTTGCCTAATAAAATAAAGGTAAAAAAATAAAAAATATGCAGACGACACTACAGTGGTAGGCTTGATTACCAACAATGACGAGACGGCCTACAGGGAGGTGAGGCCCCTCGGAGTGTGGTGTCAGGAAAATAACCTCACACTCAACGTTAACAAAACAAAGGAGATGATCGTAAACTTCAGGAAACACGAGAGGGAGCACCCCCCTATCCACATCGATGGGACAGTAGTGGTGAAGGTGGAAAGTTAAGTTCCTCGGCATACACATCACAGACAAATTGAAAATGGCCCACCCACACAGACAGCGTGGTGAACAAGGCGAAACAGCGCCTCTTCAACCTCAGGAGGCTGAAGAAATTTGTCTCATCACCAGAAACACAAACATTTACAGACGCACAATCGAGAGCATTCTGTTGGCCTGCATCACCGCCTGGTATGGCAACTGCGCCGCCCACAACCGTAAGGCTCTCCAGAGGGTATTGAGGTCTGCACAACGCATCCCCGGAGGGCAAACTAGCTGCCCTCCAGGACACCTACACCAGCCGATGTCACAGGAAGGCCATAAAGATCATCAAGGAAAACAACAACGGACTGTTCACCCTGCTATCATCCAGAAGGCGAGGTCAGTACAGGTGCATCAAAGCTGGGACCTAGAGACTGAAAAACAGCTTCTATCTCAAGGCCATCAGACAGTTAAACAGCCAACACTAACATTGAGTGGCTGCTGGCAACATACTGACTCAAATCTCAAGCCACTTTAATAATAATAAATGTGATGTAATAAATGTATCACTAGTCACTTTAAACAATGGCACTTTACATGTTTACATACCCTACATTACTCATCTCATATGTATATACTGTACTCTATACCGTCTACTGCATCTTGCCTATATCTTTCGGCTATCACTTATCCCTATATTATATGTACATATTCATTCCTTTACACTTGTGTGTAAAAGGTAGTTGTGAAATTGATAGATTACTTGTTAGATATTACTGCACGGTCGGAACTAGAAGCACAAGCATTCCGCTACACTCGCGTTAACATCTGCTAACCATGTGTATGTGACAAAATAAAATATGATTTGATTTGATTAACAACCACACAGTGACAGACGTCTCCAGTCCTTCCTTTCTACAACACTAAACTACTGGCTGGATTGCAAACATATGGGCAGCAAAAATGCTGCCATGGACAAACAGGGTTCAAGAGTTTGCGTAATGAAAAGATGGTCCAGCAACTCATCCTTGCGTTTAAAATGGCAGATATTTCTACATCAATTACTCAACAGAACATGTGCAACTAACTAGTTGGCTCCAACAGGGCAACACGTTTCATCACAGTGCTCAAAATCTGCACTTAGCCTCTCCAGTATGTTAACACAGCAAGGGTGAATGGCAGGGGCAGACATCTGTTTTACTTACACACACACACACACACACACACACACACACACACACACACACACACACACACACACACACACACACACACACACACACACACACACACACACACACACACACACACACACACACACACACGCAAAAAGAGAGAGAGAAGGCGCAACTGTGTTGTAAGCTGGAATGGCCCCAAACAAGACGAGGTGTAGAAAAGTTTCAAAACTAAGCCGCAGCAGACAGATAAGCATTTCAACAGTTTAGACCAGGGTCAAATTCATTAACGCAGAATGAAGCTAAGGGCGGCAGGTAGCCTAGCGTTTAAGAGCGTTGGATCAGTAACCAAAGGGTTGCTGGTCCGAATTCCCAAGCCGACTAAGTGAAAAATCTAAAGGCTCTTAACCCTAATTGCTCCTGTAAGTTTCTCAGGATAAGAGCTTCTGGTAAATTACTAAAATGTTCTTATTGGACAACTTCTAGTATAGTCGCTTTCTGTTTCAGTTCGTGTTCTTCCATTTGGTGCTTAATGAATACGACCCAGTCCTCCTCCTAAGCTGGAAACATCATTTGAACTAGTAGTGAGATTTGGGTGAAAACGATAGAGGTGGAGTGGATAGAAGCCAGTGCGGCTATCGCGTCCTACAGACGAGAGCAGATGTGGATTTCCTCAAGGTTCTCTACGATTCATAATCCAGCACGAGAACAGAGGGGCTTATATGGCAACACTGCGTGGACACGTATCTATCCCCTGCTTCTTGCTCATGTTTCGTTGCTGTGCAAATCATGTGGCTGCTATATCTTGTTTGATTGACATCAATAAAAACACCCCCCCAAAAACATCTTCCAAATCTTACACACACAGTTGATTGTCACCCTCACTCTCTCCTACCGCCAATTCCAACTGAATGAGAGTAGTGTGGCCATCTTGAGTGTAGAAATCTTATTGTGACATGCCCGAGATAGCATGTCATTTTTCAAAAAAGGATTTCAAAAGGATATTCTATAGAAACTAGCCCCATTCTTTCTCAGAAACTATAAACTGTCAAAAGATATGGAAGATAACATCCCTAACTCACCCTGAATTTTTATTTATTTATTTATTCTAATTGATGAGACATGAGCCACACTCAATGTTGACAGCATTACTCGAGTGTTAAGTCACACAGCCAACACTAAATATATCCAGCCCTCTAGCTCTAGCTGCACTGGGAGGAAAGCCTCCATTTTGCCTATTAAATAGCCTTGGTCCATGGCAGTCCTACCTAAACCAGGGTCGTATTCTTTAGGGCACTACGTAGCAAAGCGTTTTGCAACAGCAAATTTAAATGACAGCTTTTTATTGGACACACATAGGTAGTCCCCTCCCTGTTGCAGTCCCCTTTTCTTCCATTTCGTGCCTAATAAGTAACACCCAGACATTCTAGTGGCGACAGAGTGGACAGTTGCTCCTGTAAACCCTAAAATAGACCTGGGCCATCTGCTTTCCCCAGTTCAGTGGCATGACCGCAGGGCGAGGCCTGGGGTTATTCTCAGACTGTGTGTGTGATCAGTCAGTGGGCACTGGGATGTCATCCGCCTCCTTCAGAACAAAGCCAGTAAGTCCCTTGTCCCCAGACTTCTGATGAAGTGCAGACTGATACAATTGCAAAACATAGGTATGAGGTGGGGAATACTGGTTAGAGCAGGGGTGTGAAACATTTGGATCCGGTGGTTCGAGCCCTGAATGCTGATTGGCTGACAGCAGTGGTATATCAGACCATCGTTTTTTAATGCTCTAATTGTGTTGGTAACCTGTTTAAAATATCAATAAGGCACCTCGAGGGTTTGTGGTATATGGCCAATATACCACGGCTAAGGGCTGTATACAAGCACTCCACGTTGTGTCATGCATAAGAACAGCCCTTAGCCATGGAATATTGGCCATATACCACACCTCTTCAGGCCTTGTTTTTTTAAATATACACGACCGGTCAAAAGTTTAAGAACATCTACTGATTCAAGGGTTTTTGTTTACTTTTACAATTTTCTACATTGTAGAATAATAGTGAAGACATCAACACTATGAAATAACACAAATCATGTAGTAACCATAAAAAAAGTGTTAAACAAATCAAAATATTTTTTATATTTGAGATTCTTCAAATATCCACCCTTTGCCTTGATGACAGCTTTGCACACTCTTGGCATTCTCTCAACCAGCTTCATGAGGTAGTCACCTGGAATGCATTTCAATTAACAGGTGTGCATTCTTAAAAAGTTAATTTGTGGAATTTCTTTCCTTCTTAATGAGTTTGAGCCAATCAGTTGTGTGGTGACAAGGTAGGGGGGTATACAGAAGATGGTATTTTACCAAATAGGGCTAAGTCCTAATTATGGCAAGAACAGCTCAAATAAGCAAAGAGAAATGAAAGTCCATCATTACTTTAAGACATTTCACAGTTTCAAGTGCAGTCTCAAAAACCATCAAGCACTATGATGAAACTGGCTCTCATGAGGAAGGGAAGACCCAGAGTTAAACACAAGTCTCAATGTCAACAGTGAAGAGGCGACTCTGGGATGCTGGCCTTCTAGGCAGAGCTCCGCTGTCCAGTGTCTGTGATCTTTTGACCATCTTAATATTTTATTAATGCTGGCCAGTCTGAGATATGGCTTTTTCTTTGCAACTGCCTAGAAGGCCAGCATCCCAGAGTTGCCTCTTCACTGTTGACGTTGAGACTGGTGTTTTGCTGGTACTACTTAATGAAGCTGCTAGTTGAGGACTTGTGAGGCATCTGATTCTCCAACTAGACACGAATGTACTCAGAACAAAAATAGACTGACGAGTTTCTGAAGAAAGTGCTTTGTTTCTGGCCATTTTGAGCCTGTAATCGAACCAACAAATGCTGATGCTCCAGATACTAGTCTAAAGACCAGTTGTATTGCTTCTTTAATCAGGACAACAGTTTTCAGCTGTGCTAACCTAATTGCAAAAGTTTTTTTTAATGATCAATTAGCATTTTAAAATGATACACTTGGATTAGCTAACAATGTGCCATTGGAATACAGGAGTGACGGTTGCTGATAAATGGGCCTCTGTACACCTACGTAGATATTCCATTTTAAAAAATCTGCCGTTTCCAGTTACAACAGTCATTTACAACAAAATTGTCAATTTGATGTTATTTTTAATGGACAAAAAAACTGCTTTTCTTTCAAAAACAAGGACATTTCTAAGTGACCACAAACATTTGAATGGTAGTGTGTGTGTGTGTGTTTGTATATATATCTAAATATTTGTTTTCTATTTTCTACATCAAAACTATGTAATAACACATATGGAATCATGCAGTAAACAAAAGTATGTGGACACTTGCTTGTCGAACTTCTGATTCCAAAATCATGGGCATTACTATAGAGTTGCTCCCCCTTTTGCTGCAATTAACACCCCCCACACTTCTGGGAAGGCTTTCCACTAGATGCTGGAAGATTGCTGCAGGGACTTGCTTCCATTCAGCCACAAGAGCATTAGTGAGGTCAGTCACTGATGTTCAGCAGTTAGGCCTCGTTGGCATTCGGCGTTTCAATTCATCCCAAAGATGGATTTGAGGTCAGAGCTCTGTGCAGACCAGTCAAGTTCTTCCACACCAATCTCAACAAACCATTTCTATATGGACCTCACTTTGTGCACAGTGGCATTGTCATGCTGAAACCCGAAAAGTGCCTTCCCCAAACTGTTGCCACAAAGTTGGAAGCACAAAATCATCTAGAATGTAATTGTATGCTGTAACGTTAAGATTTCCATTCACTGGAACTAAGGGGCCTAGCCCAAACTATGAAAAACAGCCCCAGACTATTATTCCTCCTCCACCAAAATGTACAGTTGGCACTAAGCATTGGGGCAGGTAATATTCTCCTGGCATCCGCCAATCCCAGATTCGTCCGTTGGACTGCCAGATGGTGAATCGCGATTCATCACTTCAGAGAATGCGATTCCAGTGGTGGCAAGCTTTACACCACTCCAGCCGACACTTGGCAGTGCACATGGTGATCTTAGGCTTGTGTGCGGCTGCTCGGCCATGGCAACCCATGTCATGAAGCTCCCGACGAACATTTCTTGTGCTGACGTCACTTCCAGGGGCAGTTAGGAACTTGGTAGTGAGTGTTGCAACCTAGGACAGATTAGTTTTTCGCGATGCGCGCTTCAACTGTCGCCGGTCCCGTTCTGTGAGCTTGTGTGGCCTACCACTTCACAGCTGAGCCGTTGCTGCTCCTAGAAGTTTCCACTTCACAATAACATCACTTACAGTTGACCGGGACAGCTCCAGCAGGGCAGAAATTTGAACAACTGACTTGTTGGAAAGGTGGCATCCTGTGACAGTGTCACGTTGAAAGTCACTGAGCTCTTCAGTAAGGTCATTCTACTGCCAGTGTTTGTCTATGGAGATTGCATGGCGGTGTGCTCGATTTTATACACGTCAGCAACGGATGTGGCTGAAATATTGCCGAATGTACACATTTTAAGCGGCGACCACATACTTTTGTACACACACACAAAAAGACAGAGAAATGATAATGGACCTACAGTCATAGTTTCTTGACTGTGTCCAGCTCATTAATAAATCACTGAAGAAAAGTGCTCATTTTGATGATGTGAAATTATAACACATTTTCAGTGCGTCCCTCTGGACCTCGTTGAAGACCGAATGCTGAGATTTGACACCCCTGGGTTAGAGCAGTATTTCTTCATCCCAGTCCTGGTTTGTTTTGTTGCCTTAGCACTACACATGTAAATCAATTGATCATCAAGCTTTGATGATTTAAATCAGATGTAGTGCTAAGGCAAAAACTAAAATGTGCATCCCCAGGACCAAGTATTTATAAAAGGAAAAAAAAAAGAAAAAAACACTGGGTTACAGCACTGGACTGGCTGGAGTACATACAGTACATACAGGCTGGCTGGAGTACATACAGTACATACAGGCTGGCTGGAGTACATACAGTACATACAGGCTGGCTGGAGTACATACAGTACATACAGTACATACAGGCTGGCTGGAGTACATACAGTACACACAGGCTGGCTGGAGTACATACAGGCTGGCTGGAGTACATACAGGCTGGCTGGAGTACATACAGTACATACAGGCTGGCTGGAGTACATACAGTACATACAGGCTGGCTGGAGTACATACAGTACATACAGGCTGGCTGGAGTACATACAGTACCTGCTGCATACTACTTGGGGAACTGGTCAGAGTAAAAGACTAGTGTCCTCATCTCTCCAATCCACCTCTGATCTATATTAAGACGAGCCCTTAGAAAGGATAGGTGCGTTTGGTTTAGTCTAAATTGACTGGTTTTCGTGGGGCTGCATTCAGAGAAGTGTTGGACAGCATATTATGATCTTAAAGGGTTAACCTTCCTCTAGATTCCATGCGGTGCTCATCAGCGACTGCCGTACACCTGCAGTTCCCCCGGACTCTGCCATAGCCACGTTTTTTTTTACCCTCTGTTCCGCATTAAATAATGTATTAAAGCTCCTCAATAACTCCCTTTGGAAAAAGCCCAAGCAGCAGTTATGCGGAGTAATGGCAATTCAAGGAGGAGGTGTGGAAGTGTTAACCCTGCTGACAAAAACACCTCCAGACGAGAGGACAGAGTCTCTACTTAGGCTACTGGCAATGAAATGCAATGCTCCAACTGTCTGAAAAGCTCAAAGGATGAAAATGACAGCTTTATTTACACTAGATGTTCTTGAAAATGAGAGTTAAGGAGACTTATTTCCCTACAAAAAACATGACCTTCTACCTCAAGGTCAAGCTCTGTGACATCTCTCTGACCCAAAAGAAAACAGCCTTCACTGCTCTTCCTCCATCTGACTACTCTGAAGCTCTAGCTTCCCTCTCGATAAAACCTTACTCTTGCCGCCCATTTTATTATCTATTGATTTGTAATCAACAAACACACTAAGACAAACAGCATTGCTCAATAGATCTGTACTCAAGTTAGAGAGACTGGAGAGTTTAAACTAGTTTAGATGTGTATTCTCATTAATCAACCACAGCATAGATGCCATTATTTTAGCTTGTAGGCCTACAAGGCAACTGACCCCATCCGTCAGAAGCCTACACACTTGCTTAAGTCTCCATCAAACCAATACAAATGCCCACATCACCCAACACGCATAACCCAGAATGACCCTCTCCCACACACACAATCAAGAGTTTATTATTTTATTCTATGAAAGTCAGTGGTATAATGGCTAAACTCTTTAGCTTTTTAGAAACAAACAGCAGGCCTATTTGTTATTACTAGGCTACATGTTTCTACGCACTGCTGACATTTATGGTAATGCAAACATCACTAAATACCTTTCAAACCCATAAAATGCCATTTTCAAAAGCTCAAGTTGATTAAAACGCACACAAATTGACAATGGAGACTCTTCGTCGCTGAGGCATACAGTCACATTTGAAAGGCCATGTGAGGCAGAACAGCTGAGCAGCAGATGTGTGTGGACATCAATGCTTTGAATAGAGCGTCTGATTTGCATGTGGCGGTATATGCTAGTCAGTCTATGGAGTGGTGGAGGCCTAATTCTAACCCTTTACGCTCCACACTTGAGCTCAGCGGGCCTGTTTGTTCAGGCCATCCCAGACCTGCCTGCTCCCTTTCAAAACAGAGCGTAAATTCCCCATGCATGCCATTCCGATCGGCTTAAATCAGCATTCAGGAGTTGGAGAGGATCACAAGAATTGAGTGCCAGTCAGTGGCACCCGCTCCTCTCCCTTTCCCTCCCCCTGGACTGAGTCTCTGGACTGACTCCGCTATAGTCAACTCTATAGAGGCTTGCCCTTCTCACCGCCAGACAGAGGGTGGTTCACATTCACTCCCCTTGTGTAACCCCCCCATTCTCATCATCACACTCCCCTGCATGCCCTCTCATTCCTCACACAGTTTCCTCCTCCACACACACTCAGCGCATGTGATGGTAATCCCAAACAACACTCGCCACAGTCAGAGGCTGGCACTAAGACAGCGTTGAATGAGCTGTATTCCGCCATAAGCAAACAAGAAAACACTCACCCAGAGGCAACACTCCTAGCAGCCTCTCCTAGGGACTTTAATGCAGGTAATTTAAATCCATTTTACCAAATTTCTATCAGCATGTTAAATGTGCAACCAGAGGAAAAAGGATCTCTGGACCACTGGTACTCTGCATACAAAGCTTTCCCTCACCCTCCATTTGGCAAATCTGACCATAATTCTATCCTCCTGATTCCTGCTTACAAGCTAAAATTTAAGAAGGAAGCACCAGTGACTAGATCAATAAAAAGAAAGTGGTGAGATGAAGCAGATGCTACAGGACTGTTTTTCTAGCACAGACTGGAATATGTTCCGGGACTCCTCCAATGGCATTGAGAAGTACACCACATCAGTCATTTGCTTCATCAATAAGTGCATCGATGACATCATCCCCACAGTGACCATACATACATACCCCAACCAGAAGCAACGGATTACAGGCAGCATTCGCACGGAGCTAAAGGTTAGAGCTGCTGCTTTCAAGGAGCCCGGAAGCTTATAAGAAATCCCATTATGCCCTCTTACGAACCATCAAACAGGCAAAGCGTCAATACAGGACTAAGATCGAATCGTACTACACCGGCTCTGACGCTCGTCATATGTGGCAGTGCTTGCAAACCATTCAGACTACAAGGGGAAACACAGCCGAGCTGCCCAGTGGCACGAGCCTACCAGACGAGCTAAACTACTGCTATGCTTGCTTCGAGGCAAATAACACTGAAACATGCATGAGAGCACCAGCTGTTCCGGAAGACTATGTGATGACACTCTCCACAGCCGATGTGAGTAAGACCTTTAAACAGGTCAACATTCAAGTCCACAGGGCCAGACGGACTGCCAGGACGTGTACTCCAGGCATGCGCTGACCAACTGGCAAGTGACTTCCACAGATGATGCAATCTCCATTGCACTCCACACTGCCCGTTCCCACCTGGACAAATGGAAAACCTATGTGAGAATGCTATTCACGGACTACAGCTCAGTGGTCAACACCATAGTGCCCTCAAAGCTCATCAATAAGATAAGGACCCTGGGATTAAACACCTCCCTCTGCAACTGGATCCTGCACTTCCTGAAGGGCCGCCACCAGGTGATAAGGGTGAGGTAGCAACACATCCACCACGCTGATCCTCAACACAGGGGCCCCTCGGGGTGCGTGCTCAGTCCCCTCCTGTACTCACTGTTCACTCATGACTGCACGGCCAGGCACAACCCCAACACCATCATTAAGTTTGCCGACGACACAACAGTGGTAGGCCTGATCACTGACAATGACGAGACAGCCTATATGGAGGTGGTCAGAGACCTGGCCGTGTGGTGCAAGGACAACAACCTCTCCCTCAACGTGATCAAGACAAAGGAAATTGTGGACTACAGGACAAAGAGGACCGACCATGCGCCCATTCTCATCGAGTGGGGCTGCAGTGGAGCAGATTGAGAGCGTCAAGTTCATTGGTGTCCACATCACCAACAAACTAACATGGTCCAAGCACACCACGACAAAGCCTATTCCCCCTCAGAAGACTGAAAATATTTGGCATGGGTCCTTAGATCCTCAAAAAGGTTCTACAGCTGCACCATCAAGAGCATCCTGGCTGGTTGCATCACTGCCTGGTATGGCAACTGCTCGGCCTCCGACCACAAGGCACTACAGAGCATGTGAACGGCCCAGTACATGACTAGGGCCAAGCTTCACGCCATCTTGGACCTCTATACCAGGCTGTGTCAGAGGAAGGCCCTAAAAATTGTCAGAGACACCAGCCACCCGTCATAAACTGTTCTCTCTGCTACTGCATGGCAAACAGTACCGGAGCGCCAAGTCTAGGTCCAAGATGCTTCTAAAGAGCTTCTACCCCCAAGCCATAAGACTCCTGAACATCTTGTCGAATGGCTACCCAGAATATTTGCAGTGCCCCCCACATCCCCTCTTTACACCACTGCTACTCTCTGTTGTCATCTATGCATAGTCACTATAATATCTCTACCTACATGTACATACTACCTCAAATGGCCCCACACATTGACTCTGTATTGGTACCACCCTGTATATAGTCTCACTATTGTTATTTCACTGCTGCTCTTTAATTACTTGTTACTTTTATCTCTTATTCTTATCTGTATTTTCTTAAACTGCCTTGTTGCTAAGGGGCTCGTAAGTAAGCATTTCACTGTAAGGTGTAACATGTTGAATTTGCACATATGACTAATACAATTTGATTTGAATCAGGATTAAAATGCTAGTTATTACGGAAATGTCTTTGAAATAACAATTAGTGATGGCAAGCATGAAAGTTTAGTGTGGTGGTGTGTTTGATTAATTTGCCAACGAGAACATTGGAAGGACTGAGAAGCTCAGTTCTGGTGAGTTTTTAAAAGGACATACTACTCCAAAATGAATTAAAATGGCCCTCGCTACATATTTGTTGCCAAACCCACTGGCTCCAGGTTATATCTATAAGTCTTTGCTTGCTAAAGCCCCGCCTTATCTCAGCTCACTGGTCACCATAGTAACACCCACCCGTAGAACACACTCCAGCAGGTATATTTCATTGGTCAACACCTCCTTTGGCCGCCTTTCCTCCAATTCTTTGCTGCCAATGACTGGAACGAATTGCAAAAATCACTGAAGCTGGAGACTTCCATCTCCCTCATTAACTTTAAGCATCAGCTGTCAGAGCAGCTTACTGATCACTGGACCTGTATACAACCCATCTGTAAACAGCCCACCCCCATAGTTGTTTTTTGCTCTTTGCACCCCAGTATCTCTACTTGCACATCATCATCTGCATATCTATCACTCCAGTGTGAATGCTAAATTGTAATTATTTTGCCACCATGGCCTATTTATTGCCTTACCTCCCTAATCTTACTACATTTGCACACACTTTATATAAATATAAATATAAATATATATATATATATATATATATATATATATATATATATATATATATTTCTATTGTGTTATTGACTGTACATTTGTTTATCCCATGTGTAACTCTGTGCTGTTGTTTGTGTCGCACTGCTTTGCTTTATCTTGGCCAGGTCGAGGTTGCAAATGAGAACTTGTTCTCAACTGGCCTACCTGGTTAAATAAAATGGTTAAATCAAATAAAATAAAAATTCCACATCCAGAAATGATTGCATGGTCCATATTATCAGGTATGCTATTAGCAAGAAGCATTATCATCTGTAGCTCAACTGATGCAGCATAGCGACTATAAATAAATAGGCTGAAGCATGGGGTTGCCGAAATGCATTTACCTCATTGGGATAATGATTAGCTAAATCCCAATTTTTATATTTGAACTAGTTAGCATCCTATTGATGAATTTTAGTACCAAAGAACTTGCATAAACACAGTGAATATAATGTAGACCTACCTGCTAGGGTAACTTGGGGTAACCTGCCACCCGGGGTAATGAGACCCCTTCCTGTACTTCTCACAGAAACCACTTCATGTCACCCCCAACACTTTTTTCCTGGTTGCCACTACTCTTGCTCTACAAAAAATGTAATCGGTTTCACAATTTTTAAGTTAAAAAACTAAAATGGTGGCGTTTCAACCCCAAGTTACCCTACAATTGACCCGGTTACATTTAGTCCCACTTTCCCCTACGCACTCTCAGCTAATTGCTAAGTGTTAAACATGCTGCTGCTAACCATACTGCGGACAGCCTAACATAGCAGGCGTAAAATAAACGCCTGAACTAGATCTCCTACATACTGGTCTTGACGAGGAGGTTCTCTTCTGCACTGTTCAATCAATCTAGTAAATGTGGAGGAAGAGTTAAGATGTCGTGTCACCTTGTTAACATACAAAAGCGTTAGTTGGGTCAATGGCTCCCTTTCCATTTCCCCCGAAAACCAGAACAAATCCATTTTTTGGGGGACTCTGCAGAGGCTGTGTTGTTTCTAAAAACTCTGGGTTTAAAAATGGTGTAGTTCGCTAATATTTAGGAGTTGAGAAATAAATAAACAAACTAACAATTAAAACTGCTGTTTTCCCAGCGATTGCAAGAATTGTTGTGCATTGACTGTCATGCATGTTTCCCTTCCTATCGCTCAGAACTTGAATACGCCTCGAGAGGAACATTTATCTTGCATAGAACAAAAAACAAGAAGCCGACTACGTAAATATATAAAAGTATTCTACTACAAGGTTGCCTGATTTGTCTATTCATTACTTCTTTTGTTTGCTGAGGAAAAGTAAATGTGGTTGTCTGAGGAATTTTCTTTCTTCATGTTCCATATTTTTTGGCAATTATTTTGGCGTGGCGCAGCGCCACAGCTAAATGACTGCAACAGCAACCTTGAGTCAGCATCACTTTGAGATAATAACACAGGGAATGGATGAACAAAGTGCAAGCAGGGGTGAAAGTAGATTTCTGCCCGGGACAGGAAACCCGTACACTTATTTTTTTTACATAGCCTAGGTGTAATCATAGAATATAGAATCCCTATTAATTTCATATGATCTCTGCGGGCCTCGTAAAGATGTGTCATACCACTGAACATCTATTACCCTTTAACATGGCATTGGCATAAGCACAAAACGGTCATGAGGCTTTCATCCGATTGTCACTTCCCATGAACGGTCGTCCACTCACAAAATAATTCCAGCATGAATTAAATGATGAATTAAAAAAGACACAGTGGTCATAAAACACCTACACATGTACTGTAATGAAATTCTGAGATTGTCATTGGGCCTACATTTGTAGCCTGAATAGGTGCGTCCAACGCTGTGCCTCGGTCTCTGCCACTCATCTCCGCCTTGGCAAAATGTAAGTGTTCTCCTCTAACCACAGCACAATTTGGAGCGTATATCACTGGATTCTTAAGTCAATTCACACATTTATCATGCGGTAATGTTAAATAATGGTCTAATAGCCTATAGCTTTCTTGCGATTTTGTGTTAATTATTGTGATAATCTCAGTTTTAATGGTATGGCGTTCCCCCACAATTTCTTCTGCCAGGACCATATTTCTGCACTTACTTTTACCCCTGAGTACAAGTGACTGATCTTGGTAGCTGTCCCTTAGCCTGGTCCCAGATCTGTTTGTGCTGTCTTGTAACTCCTATGTTCAGAGTCAGCGTCCATTGTCAATAACCGTTGGCAAGACAGCACAAATAGATGGCTGTCCTGTGCCTTACTGTATTAGGGCAGCCAAAGCCAGCGAAGCCGAGGGAGGGGAGGAGGACACCAACAGGGAAGACCTGCTCTGTGACAGGCCAAGCGGCAGCACGCCTCTCTGAAGGCAGCCACACGCTGTTGACATGAGGAAGGGGAGTAAACAGTGCTGGGCTAGGAATGTGGAACTATCCCCCCCTTCTCTCCCACAGGGGAACATTTTCAGGAGAAGTCTCTGTCTCCTCCCCCTAGTTCCAGTGAAGTTGAGCCTGCCCGGGATGACCTTTGCGGTGATAAAACAATCCTCTCCTGACACAATATTGAAAAACCGAATCTGTGCATAAGAAAGCAGCAGGCCGCTACTCATAATACCCCCCCCCCCTCCCAACTCCACACCTCCCAAGCGTTTCCATTGTCTGGCAGGCTAAGAAAACAACACTGAACATGACAGTGGGCAATAGGCCAACAGGGATCTGAACGCAATGGAGTCCGTTTTCATAAAGGCATGTGAACGAACAGAATTATCTCAAGGATTCAGAGTCTGTGACATACAATGTGACAGACATGTGTTGTTCAAAGAATTTGGGAGGTCTCTCCATTACAAAACAAGATGTTGCTTTTCACAGTGAACTCTCTATGCTCAGATAAGGATAGACCAAGGGCTACCTTTGAGTTTCTCTGAAATAAGGCATTGGAATAATTGCGTTGATAGTTCTTTGTATCAAATCATCTCTTACGCCAGCCTTTAGAGTTGCATTTTACTTGTATGTTCCCAGCAATCAAACAGACACATTTGAAGCCATTTCTTTGACCCCACATGAGTTTGAATTAATGTTAGGGTCATCCGGCAGAAGAGGAGAAGCCTGTAAGGGGTAACATCAGCTCGGGTTCATACCAATTTCACTTCCTCCAACATCCTTCCTCCTAACTTAATAACAGGAACAAATACAATCTGACGAGAACCTTCACTGTGCCATAACGGCACCAAATAAAAGACCGTCAATGATTACGGTAGTAATAAATAAATGGTTCACGCGCAAACAGACACCTTCAAAAAGGCACACAAAAGGAGGACACACACACACACACACGTGAACAATCAATCACACACGGTCACTCAAAAACATTGCAATTTACCATGACACAGGTGCCATCAATATAAATATTTATTTACATGTGACCGACTACAATATTAACCCGGGAAACAGAGGCAAAAATGTAAATCACGAGGATTTGATTGAAGTCAGTAGAAAATGCAGAAGCAGCTTGTAAGGAATCTTTTAAAAAGCATACATCACACACAGAGTGCAAGAAAATGGTGTCCGATTTTGCAGGTTAGGCCAGTGGTTAATTTATCGCATAAAATGTATGATCGCAAAACCTAGATTGTATTGGTGATAAAGGCAAATAGTACTTTGTTGTTGAAGCCTAAATAAAATAAAAAAACAAACGTGGATGTATGAATATTCCTAACCTGCTAAATGATTCCTCCATATAATATCAGCGATACTCATTGGTGGGCCACCAGCAAGGTGTGGTTTACCTTTGTCGTGATCAGTCCTTATCATATCCATTAAGGAGTTCTCCAAAGAGTGCAAGCTAAATGCATCAAAGGGCCGATTCCGGTCCTGCAAGAGAAGAGAGGGGTCAGAGGTTAGACATCTTATCTGTTGGTTATGAAAGTAGAGCACGACAACATCACTATGATTGGACACTGTGAAAGTTATTTAAGACGAGCTTGGAGATAACAGCGATTTTATTTTGATGACTTGTGAGAGGATAAGGAACACGCATCATCCACACAGATGCACAAAAACATACAACCATATCCATTTGTTGAAAGTTCAGCACTGACCCTGATAAGGAGAGAGCAGGGTTTCAACTAAATGAGGGCCTCTTACAACTCTCATGCCCAAGTCAAAGAAGACAATCATAGACCATACTTCCTGATATTACACAGCATAAACCCTGGGAAACTCGCAGATTTGTGTTGGTCTGATAGGAATGTAAATAGCAGAGGATTTCAAGAGTAGGGACACACCTAGAAAATCAAGAGTAGATGAAACTAGTGCCAAGAATGTTGTGGTTTGTGAGAGTGTGCTCTTTCCTCAAAACACTCAAGATGTTTCATTTCCGGAGTGGGATATTTTGAAGTTAGGAGTGTTTGTGACGAATCAGCTGATTCAGTTCTCCTGGCTAGCTGACCTGCAACATGGCCACCCTCTGAACGAGAGTCCTGCATTGTATCGGGTACCCACGGTTAACCAGCAAAATCAGCTGGCGTGTGGAAAGAAAACATTCTTTCAACCCGTGGGTCAACTCACAGTTCAGAACAATCATATTGTGGGTCAGAAACATTTTAAACCATTATAAAATTGTATTATTTTACAAACTTAAAAGCTTGTTGTGTTTCAAATTCCATTCTGTGCCTGGTGAGGCAGACATCTAGGCTACCAGCCACGCATGCAGTGGATCAGGGAACTGTCCTTTATTAGTGTGGTGCTGAAACGTATGTTTCATCCCCCCACGTGATAATTAGTACCCAAGTGTACTTTCCCTGGCAAGCCTAGCTCACACGAAAATGGCTCACGTCGGCCTAACCGGAGAAATATGAAAAACACCATTGTGAAATTCCCAATTTTGGTTCAGAAGGATTTGGGAGTCATTGTGGAAAGGACAACAACCCGGTAGATGGCTACACAGCCAGCAAAAAGTGCAAGCCGGTATTTGTTTACGATAGGCTAATAGTTTCAGTTAACCCATAAGAGTCTAAGCCGGGGGCTTTTGCCAAGCCTGTAGCTTGTCACAAAAGGTTCACAATTGATTTCTTAAAACGGCAGGTTATAGTAATAATAATAACAAAATAACACCCTAAATAGTTCATTTTCATTCCTTCTTTTCAAGTTACATGTTTTAAATGTCACATGCACAAGTACAGTGAAATGCAGTTCTTGCAAACTCAAAACACAACAATACAATAATCAATAACAATCTATTACTAGAATTAAAAAAACACGAGAAATAAGAATAGTAAATATGAAATACACAATAAAGTAAGTAAGCATATTAGTGATGGATGAAGATAGTTGAAGTCGGAAGTTTACATAGACCTTAGCCAAATACATTTAAACTCAGTTTTTCACAATTCCTGACATTTCATCCTAGTAAAAATTCCCTGCGTCTTAGGTCAGTTAGGATCAACACTTTATTTTAAGAATGTGAAATGTCAGAATAGTAGTAGAAATAATTATTTTTTTCAGCTTTAATTTCTTTCATTACATTCTCAAACGTTACAGGTAGCATTCCACAAGCTTCCCATAATAAATTGGGTGAATTCTGGCCCATTCCTCCTGACAGAGCTGGTGTAACTGAGTCAGGTTTGTAGGCCTCCAAACTCCCTTTTTCAGTTATGTCCACAAATGTTCTATAGGATTGAGGTCAGTGCTTTGTGATGGCCACTCCAATACCTTGACTTTGTTGTATGCTTGGGGTCATTGTCCATTTGGAAGACCCCAAGCAAACTTGCGACCAAGTTTTAACTTCCTGACAGATGTCTTGAGATGTTGCTTCAATATATCCACATAATGCTATCTATTTTGTGAAGTGCACCAGTCCCTACTGCAGCAAAGCACCCCGACAACATGATGCTGCCACCCCGTACTTCACGGTTGGGATGGTGTACCTCAGTTTGCAAGCCTCCCCCTTTTTCCTCCAAACATAACAATGGTCATTATGGCCAAACAGTTCCATTTTTGTTTCACCAGACCAGAGAACATGTTTCTAAAAAGTACTATCTTTGTCCCCATGTGCTGTTGCAAACCGTAGTCTGGCATTTTTACGGCGGTTTTGGAGCAGTGGCTTCTTCCTTGCTGTGCGGCCTTTCAGATTATGTCGATATAGGACTTGTTTTACTGTGGATATAGATACTTTTGTACCTGTTTCCTCCAGCATCTTTACAAGGTCCTTTGCTGTTGTTCTGGCATTGATTTGCACTTTTTGCAACAAAGTATGTTCATCTCTAGGAGACAGAACGTGTCTCCTTCCTGAGTGGAAAGACGGCTGCGTGGTCCCATGGTGTTTATACTTGCGTAATATTGTTTGTACAGATGAACGTGGTACCTTCAAGAATTTGGAAATTGCTCCCAAGGATGAAACTCTTGTGGAGGTACGCAATTTCTTTTCTGAGGTCTAGGCTGATTGCTTTTGATTTTCCCATTATGTCAAGCAAAGGCACAGAGTTTAAAGGTAGGCCTTGAAATACATCCACAGGTACACTTCCAATTGACTGAAATGTCAATTAGCCTATCAAAAGCTTCTAAAGCCATGACATCATTTTCTGGAATTTTCCAAGCTGATTAAAAGGCACAGTCAATTTAGTGTATTTGCACTTCTGACCCACTGGAATTGTGTTACAGTGAATTATAAATTAAATAATCTGTCTGTAAACAATTGTTGGAAAAATAACTTGTATCATGCAAAGTATGACTTGCCAAAACTATAGTTTGTTAACAAGAAATGTGTGGATTGGTTAAAAAACGAGTTAATGACTCAAACCTAAGTGTATGTAAACTTCCGACTGCAACTGTATGTAATGCCTTAGATCACTGTGCCACTCGGGTGCCCCAGTTGAATCCATCCATCATATTCTACTCAATAGGTGCTATAAGGCCTAGATTCATCTGATCTGAATCAAAGTTCCTAGCGAGTTGGAGGAGGGAAGGGCATTGAGGAGTTCGCTCCGTATGGATTTCAGCCTATGAAGTTTAGGGCCACTTGGTATATATTTTGGCCCAGACTACAGAGCTGATTTAGTGTGCTTATTCTGGCCCACTTCCTGGTTCATTGATGGAGAGACTGTTCCAATACGGAGCCTGTTTCAACACTAGTGACCTTAAAAATGATCTACTAGAATGTCTCTGATTCTATCATAAAAGCTTTTAAATCGTAGGTGAGTGAGTAAATCAGCAAGTGAGGGAATGACAGGGTCTAGGCAAGTAACGGAGTGACTTACAGTGTGCTAGCAACACAGGAGTTCAGGCTAGACCTAGCCCTTGGCAGCTGTGTCCTGTGAGTCCACTGCCCTAGCCGTGGGGCCACATTGTTTGCACAGCAGTGCTATTGTCGTGCATTCGGGCCGGGCATTCAACAGCGTTATTCCTCCCTGGATCCGGGCACTGCCGTGGCAGATAAAAATCTGCCCACTTGGTACAAACGGTAAACACTTAAAATGCTGAGCTTTTCATTCCGCTCCCCTCTTTTTCCACCACCATGCACTCTTCTGATCCTAAACCCAGAGAGTGAGGGGCATCATTCACAGTCAGTGGGGGGGGGGGTTCATTAGGCCGATAAGAAACGCTCATTTTACTTTTCCATGGCAAAACGTTTTGCTACGTTCTGCCTTAATGAGTACAACATTGAGGAGATACCCACCACACACAGCATCTCCTCTGTCAGACCACTCCACTACTGCTTTTAGTGTTGTGTTAATACACCACATAGGATATCCAGCATGTGGGATACAGACTACCTGCCATTGTACCTGCTCCCCATTCTCAAAATTGTCTCTATACATCTGACCCATAATCAGGATATGGCTCCCGAGTGGCGCAGCGGTCTAAGGCACTGCATCTCAGTGCAAGAAGCATCCCCGCAGTACCAAGTTCGAATCCAGGCTGGGTTTGGCTGGGGTAGGTCGTTAGAAGGGCCATTTGACAAAAAGAAGGAGAATGATGGAGTGCTGCATCAGATGACCTGGCCTCCACAAATCACCCGACCTCAGCCCAATGGAGAAGGTTTGGGATGAGTTAGACTGCAGAGTGAATAAAAATCAGGAAACAAGTGCTCAGCATGTGTGTGAACTAGTTCAAGAAAAGCATTCCAGGTGAAGCTGGTTGAGAGAATGCCAAGAATGTGCAAAGCTGTCAAAGTAAAGGGTAGCTATTTTGAGGAATCTCAAATATATTTAGATTTTCTCCATACGTGAAATTTCATAGTGTTGATGTCTTCACTCTTATTCTACAATGTAGAAATTTTTTAAAATGTTCAAATAAAAACCCTTGAAAGAGTAGGTGTGTCCAAACTTTTGACTGGTACTGTGTATATAATTTAGATTTTTTTTTCCATACAGATCTACTACACATTTTCAAAGTGAAATAAAAAATAAATAAAACATTTAAATACACCTTTTCCAAATAAGAATAAAATAATAAATAAGAATAAAATAAGTGCAGGACGCAGCCTGAGATCCTCTGGCAGGGCACTGTTGACCATGCCAAAGTCTAGGTTGAAAATGAAAGGAGACATGGCAAATGCCCTTAGGGCCCCTAGAATCAGGCTTGCAGATTCAGTGCCTACTCTTAAAACTCTACTGAATACTTTTATAAAGATGCTTTTAATGTATGATTTCAATTATCTCTTTTCATTCTCTTCCCTCCGGGTCTTTGTTTCTTCATAAGTACTTTTATTTTATGATGCGAAGCACATAGTGACTTGTAATGAAAAAGCAATACAAAGAAAGCTCTTCTTATTGATTGCGTATGTCTTCACACCCCGGAGTTAATACTCGGTGGAAGCACCTTTGACAGCCATCACAGCTGTGAATCATTGTGGTGGCAGCACCATGTTATGGGTATGCTTGTCACTGGCAGGGACTCTGGAGTTTGTTGGGATCGAAATAATTATGAAGGGAGCAACGCCCAGTTAAAAAGTTTGAGGAAAACCCGCCTCGGTCTTCTGAAAACCCTGGGATAGTCTTATTTTTCAGCGGGACAATTACACAAATCTTAATTCCAAAGACACACCAGAATGGCTTCCCAAGAAGTGTCGAGTCTTCCTGAGTGGTCCAGCCTCAGTCCGGACTTAAGTTAAATTTGCTTGAAAATCAGAGACAAGGCTTAAATATTGCTGTCCAACAATGATTCCCACCAAATTCCCTAAGCTTAATCAATGTTAACAAAATCAATGGATAAACGTTGCCCTAAGAGTCACGCAAAGTTGGTAGAAAATTGTTCAAAACAGTGGAGGATGCTGAGCGGAGGACAGCTCCTAATAATGGCCGAAACGGAGCGAATGACATCAAACCATGTGTTTGATACCATTCCACTCATTACCACAAGCACACCCTCCCCAATTAAGTTACCACCAACCTCCTGTGATTCAAAATGATTAATCGCTGTAATGGCTGCCAAAGGTGCTTCCACCGAATACTAAACGCAATAATTTGTATTTATTTGGAAAATGTTCTAGAATTTTTCTTTCACTTTGAAAATGTGTAGTATATTGTGTAGAGGTGTAGGGAGAAAAAAATCTCAATGTATTCCTTTTTAGCAAAATGTGAATAGTGTGTAGACTTCCACTAGCGACTGTACTGCATGCGTTGCCAGGCTAAGCTTCAGTGTATTAATCAAACCTCATGCATAACTAAAGTTTTATACAGAGCAACTTCATCATGGAGGAAAACTGAATTTACGCTAAAAAAACAGGCAGCCATCGAAGGTTGCAATGACATTATATTTACACTACTTCTAAGGACATGCACATATGGTTTACATACCAAATTTCATGGCTCCATAACCATCGGTTCAGTTCCTATAGCCCTGATGTGATATGGTGCTATCTAGTGGTGTAGCATGGCCGACTTTGAATGAGGCAATTAATATCACTGAAGTTCATTAAAGGCTAATTAGTTGGGTATACCATGGTTCATGACAAGATTTCTAGCATCTATTGGTACAAAGTGGCCATATTTTTTTCTCAAAACCATTAAAAACAAACAATTCAAACAAAACAAAAAAATTTGGAGTGAATCTGACGTATGGTTCATGAGGAGAAGATGATTGCAAGATTAGGATCAGTTAGGATCACCACCTTATTTTAAGAATGTGAAATAGCAGAATAATAGTAGAGAATGATTTATTTCAGATTTCTTTCAATCACATTCCTAGTGGGTCAGAAGTTTACATGCACTCAATTAGTATTTGGTAGCACTGCCTTTAAATGATTTAACTTGGGTCAAACGTTACAGGTAGCCTTCCACAAGCTTCCCACAATAACGTGGCTGAATTTTGACCCATTCCTCCTGACAAAGCTGGTGTAACCGAGTCAGGTTTGTAGGCCACCTTGCTCGCACACGCTTTTTCAGTTGCGCCCACACATTTTCTATAGGACTGAGGTCAGGGCTTTGTGATGGCCATTCCAATGACTTTGTTGTCCTTAAGCCATTTTGGAATTTTCCAATCTGTTTAAAGTCACAGTCAACTTTGCGTATGTAAACTTCTGACCGACTGGAATTGTGATACATTGAATTATAAGTGAAATAATCTGTCTATAAACAATCGTTGGAAAAATTACACGTGTCATGCACAAAGTAGATGTCCTAACCGACTTGCCAAAACTATAGTTTGTTAACAAGAAATTTGTGGAGTGGTTGAAAAACGAGTTAATGACACCAACCTAAGTGTACGTAACCGTCCAACTTCAACTGTATATCATGAGTAAGTATATCATTTGTATCTATTATTTGTTACTTGCAAACTTTGCCATGAAATGAACAGCAGCAGTACAGAACCATCGCTAGACTGGCACATTAGACAGCACATTTCTCACTCGCTAGTAGGCTTGGGTAGTATACCGGGGTATTTCAAAATAGCCACGGGATGGTTTTTAAATACCCTCAATAGCGTTGAAACAAATTTGACGTTTTTATGAATGTGAATATTTGTAGCTACATTTAAGTAAATATCTGCAGTTAACTTGTGCAATAAGTTGGGAGATAAAGAGTGCATACTTAATTTCACCTGTCACTTCAGTCACGTGGTGCTTGTTTACAAACACACAAAAACCAGAGACTGGAGCCTTTTAAGTCACTCACTGTTGTGCAGCCAGGTGATCTAGCAACAGTGTGGAATTCACATCTAAATGCTTATCAGCTAGATATCTTACAACTATTAAGTTAATTGACCAAAAAATACAAAAGGATTGTGCATTTGGTTTGCTAATTTAGCTAAAGTGGTTAGCTTCTTCCAAAATCAAGTTTCACTTGGTAACAGCAGAGAATCCCCGCCAGGATCAAGAGCCTTGCAGTCTAATATGTATTTTATGTGTGCAGCACACTGTAAAAATAATTTGAGTTACTTGTATACCTTTGAGCTGCAAATACATTAGGTCAGAACCCGTATAAAATGTTAGCAATGCGCTCATTAGCATTTAGTCAGCATTCTCTATGGGATATGACATGAACTTGTTAGCATTGCTAATCTTCTAAATACTATATTGCACCCCTTGTGCTCAGTGCTGGTATTACCAAATATCCCGGTATGGCACAAGGTTGGTATGAAAACTGGATACCGCCCAAGCCTACTCGTAGATGCATATAAAATGGGCCAGATGCGCAATTCAAGGGGAATTAATACACAACAAAAAGCTACATTTGTTATTTATCTTCAAGACCTAAAAATGTTTTATTCTGATTTGATTTAAGTATCAACATGGACTCAGAACATCCAATTCCATTGTTTCTCTATGAACAATTGTACATTTGAGTGTGACATTTTTTGGGGTTACAGAAAAATAAAAAGAGAAGAGAAACAAAATCAGAGATTGTATAGGACTCCCCTAAGAGTTGTTTATTAACCTGTTTGGGATAGGGGGCAGCATTTTCATGTTTGGATGAAAAGCGTGCCAAGAGTAAACTGCCTGCTCCTCAGTCCCAGTTGCTAATATATGCATATTATTATTTGGATAGAAATCACTCTGAAGTTTCTAAAACTGTTTGAATGATGTCTGTGAGTAGAACAGAACTCATATGGCAGGCGACAACATGAGAAAAATCCATCCAGGAAGTGGGCAATCTGAGATTTGTAGTTTTTCAATGCTTGGCCTATTGAAAACAGTGTCTATGGGGTCATATTGCACTTCCTAAGGCTTCCACTAGATGTCAACAGTCTTTAGAACCTTGTTTGAGGCTTCTACTGTAAAGGAGGGGCTCATAAGGGCTCTTTGAGTCAGTGGTCTGGCAGAGTGCCACAAGCTCGTGACGCTCGTTCACATGAGAGTCAGCTCGCGTTCCATTGCATTTCTGAAGACAAAGGAATTCTCCGGTTGGAACATTATTGAAGATTTGTTAAAAACATCCTAAATGATTGATTCTATACATGGTTTGACATGTTTCTACGGACTGTAACATAATTTTGGGACTTTTTGTCTGCACCTAGTGATCGCGCGTCATGAAGTTGGATTACTGGGCTGAACGAGCTAACAACAAGGAGAAATTTGGACATAAATGATTAACTTTATCTAACAAATCAAACATTTATTGTGGAACTGGGATTCCTGGGAGTGCATTCTGAAGAAGATCATCAAAAGGTAAGTGAATATTTATAATGCTATTTCTGACTAATGTTTTTATTTTTTTTAACCCCCTTTTCTCCCCAATTTCGTGGTATCCAATTGTTAGTAGTTACTATCATGTCTCATCGCTACAACTCCCGTACGGGCTCGGGAGAGACGAAGGTCGAAAGCCATGTGTCCTCCGAAACACAACCCAACCAAGCCGCACTGCTTCTTAACACAGCGCGCATCCAACCCAGAAGCCAGCCGCACCGATGTGTCGGAGGAAACACAGTGCACCTGGCGACCTGGTTAGCGTACACTGCGCCCGGCCCGCCACAGGAGTAGCTATTGCGCGATGAGACAAGGATATCCCAACCGGCCAAAGCCTCCCTAACCCGGACGACGCTAGGCCAATTGTGCGTCGTACCACGGACAATTGGCGCGAACCCAGAGTCTCTAGTGGCACAGCTAGCACTGCCCTAGACCACTGCGTCACCCGGTAGGCCATTTCTGACTAATGTTGACTCCAACATGGCAGATATCTCTTTGGCTTGTTTTGTCGTCTGAGCGCCGTACTCAGATTATTGCATGGTTTTCTTTTTCTGTAAAGAATGTTTCAAATCTGACACCGTGGTGGAATTAAGGAGAAGTTTAATAGATGTATCTTTTATCAATGTTTATTATGAGTATTTCTGTAAATTGATGTGGCTCTCTGCAAAAATCACCGGATGTTTTGGAAGCAAAACATTACTGAACGTAACACGCCAATGTAAACTGAGATTTTTGGATATAAATATGCACTTTATCGAACATGTATTGTGTAACATAATGTCCTATGAGTGTCATCTGATGAAGATCAAAGGTTGGATGTCATAAGGTGAATGCACCAATTTGTAAGTCGCTCTGGATAAGAGCGTCTGCTAAATGACTTAAATGTAAATGTAAATGAGTAGCCTTCCTTTCTCAGAACAAGAATAGACTGATGAGTTTCAAAAGGAAAATTTTGTTTCTGCCCATTTTGAGCCTGTAATCGAACCCACAAATGCTCCAGATACTCAACTAGTCTAAAGAAGGACAGTTTTATTGCTTCTTTAAATCAGAACAACCGTTTTAAGCTGTGCTAACATAATTGCAAAAGGGTTTTCTTATGATCAATTAGCTTTTTTAAAATGATAAACTCGGATTAGCTAACACAACGTGCCATTGGAATACAGGAGTGACGGTTGCTGATAATGGGTCCCTGTATGCCAATGCAAAAATTCAATAAAAAAAAATAAAAAACAGTTTCCAGTTACAATAGTCATTTACAACATTAACAATGTCCACACTGTATTTCTGATCAATTTGAAATCATATTTTACACCCCCCCCCCCCCCCCAAAAAGAGCTTTTCTTTAAAAAAAACAAGGAATTCCTACATGACCCCAAACTTTTGAATGGTTAGTATAAGCACAAGTCAAAAGTTGACACCTACTCACTCATTTTTTATTTTCTACATTGTATAATAATAGTGAAGACATCAAAACTATAAAATAAACACATATGGAAGCATGTAGTGCCCCCAAAAAGCCTTGATGAGAACTTTGCACACTCTTGGCATTCTGTCAAACAGCTTCATGAGGCAGTCACATGGAATGCATTTCAATTAACAGGTGTGCCTTGTTAAAAGTTCATTTGTGGAATTTCTTCCCTTCTTAATGGGTTTTAGCCATTCAGTTGTGTTGTGACAAGGTAGGGGTGGTATACAGAAGATAGCCCTATTTGGTAAAATACCAAGTGCATATTATGGCAAGAACAGCTCAAATAAGCAAAGAGAAATGACATCATCATTACTTTAAGACATGAAGGTTAGGCAACCCAGAAAAGGTCAAGAACTTTGAAAGTTGCTTCATGTGCAGTCCAAAAAACCAAGCGGTATGAAGAACCTGACTCTGAGGACCGCCACAGGAAAGGAAGACCCAGAGTTACCTTTACTACAGAGGATTTCATTAGAATTAACTGCACCTCAGACTGAAGCCCAAATAAATTAGTCACAGAATTCAGAGTAACAGACATCAACATCAACTGTTCTGAGGGGACTGCGTGAATCAGGCCTTCATGGTCAAATTGCTGCTAAGAAACCATGACTAAAAGGACCCCAATAAGCAGAAGAGACTTGCTTGGGGCAAGAAACATGAGCATTTGACCAGAGGAAATCTGTCCTTTGGTCTGGTGACGCAATGACTATGTTAAGTTTGTGACTACAAACTCATTGGATGCATTTGCAGTTTGTTTTGGGTTATGTTTTGACCAATGAACTGTATGGTGAATCATGTATTGTCATTTTGGAGTGACTTTTATTCCAAATTTGAGATTTTTGGTTCCAACCTCCGTGTCTTTGTGAGACGCAGAGTAGGTGAACAGATGATTTCCGCATGTGGTGGTTCCCAACTTGTAACATGGAGTCGGTGTGATGGTGCTTTGCCAGAAACACCATTCGTGATTTATTTAGAATTCAAGGCACACTTAACCAGAGCATTCTGCAGTGATACACCATGCCACGCCATCTGGTTTGCGCTTAGTGGGACTATCATTTGTTTTTCAACAGGACAAGGACTCAAAACATACCTCCAGACTGTGTAAGGGCTATTTGACCGAGATGGAGAGCTGCATCAGATTACCTGGCCTCCACAATCACATGACCTCAATCCAATTGAGATGGTTTGGGATGAGTTGGAACACAAGAGTGAAGGAAAGTCAGCCAACAAGTGCTCAGCATATGTGGGAACTCCTTCAAGACTGTTGGAAAAGCATTCCTCATGAGAGCTGGTTGAGAGAATGCCATGAGTGTGTAAAGCTGTCAAAGGGTGGCTACTTTGAAGAATCTCAAATATATTCTGATTTTGTGTACCACTTTTTTTGCTTTCTACATGATTACATACATGTTATTTCATAGTTTTGATGTCTTCATTATTCTACAATGTAGAAAATAGTAAAAATAAAGAAAAACCCTTGAATGAGTAGGTGTATTCAAACTTTTGACTGGTACTAATATAGATAGATCTATTTATGACAATATTGCCTGCTAGTCACAGTGAACATTCTTCTGACACCGAATCTGTAAATGAGAGATACATGGATCAGTAATTAGCAATCCCTAAGGTACGTCACAAATTCATATGTTTTCAGTGAAAAACACACTCCAATAGCTGTCTGAGTCCTAATTTGGACATTGTAGTTGCAATGACTTAGTAACTAGCTGTTCAGGATTTGGGAGACAAAAGTTATTCACAAAACAAGTACCATCAGGGAAAACTGTGCTGCAATGAGTTTAAAAGAAATTACAGAAATTAAGTGAGCATTGTTAGCAGTAGAGGTCGACTGATTAATTAGGGCCGATTTCAAGTTTTCATAACAATCGGAGATCTGTATTTTTTTTTTTTTTTTTTTTTTACACCTTTATTCAACTTGGCAAGTCAGTTAAGAACACATTCTTCATTTCAATGACAGCCTAGGAACGGTAGGTTAAATGCCTTGTTCAGGGGCAGAATGAAAGATTTTTACCTTGTCAGCTCGGGGGATTCAATCTTGCAACCTTACAGTTAACTAGTCCAACACTCTAACCGCCTGCCTCTCATTGCACTCCACGAGGAACCTGCCTGTTACACGAATGCAGTAAGCAAGTTGCTAGCTAACATTAAACTTACCTTATAAAAAACAATCAATCAATCATAATCACTAGTTAACTAGACATGGTTGATGATATTACTAGTTTATCGAGCGTACATTGCATATAATCGATGCGGTGCGTATTGTCCTTGCTCCAATGTGTACCTAACCATAAACATCAATGCCTTTCTTAAAATCAATACACAGAAGTATATATTTTTAAACATGCATATTTAGCTAAAAGAAATCCAGGTTAGCAGGCAATATTAACCAGGTGAAATTGTGTCACTTCTCTTGCGTTCATTGCACGCAGAGTCAGGGTATATGCAACAGTTTGGGCCGCCTGGCTCATTGCGAACTAATTTGCCAGAATTTTACGTAGTTATGACATAGCATTGAAGGTTGTGCAATATAACAAGAATGTTTAGACTTAGGGATGCCACCCGTTAGATAAAATACCGAACGGTTCCGTATTTCACTGAAAGAATAAACGTAGGTATTCGAACCAGAGACCTTTCGGTTACTGGCCCAATGCTCCTAAATGCTTGGCTAGCTGCCGTATCTGACTCAGGGGGTTGAATACTTATCTAATCAAAATATTAGGGTCTTTATTTTTCAAACATTTTCTAACAAAGGTTAAAATAGTTCTTCCACCTGTACATTTGAGTAGTTTGCTGACAATGAATGACAAATAAATCCATTCTAATCCCACTTTGTAACAACAAAATTTGGAAAAAGTAAAAGGCTGTGAATAGTTTCTGAAGTCGCTGTATCTTCATTAAACAATGTATCATTGTATTCATTGTATCTGCTTTTGAAAAAGGAGATGTCTCAGGCCGAGTGGTAGCCAAAATAGAAATGGGCAGATAGGATGGCATTTCATTGGTGTGTCTGACGTAGCTGTAGACATCAGAGTAGGCTGCGCTGAGACAGCACCTATCACTGACGAAAAGCACACATAACTCCTAGGTTATCTCCACTGCAGTCCTGGCAAACTAGGCATGGAAAACGTGACTTACATTGGCAGCATTCTAGTACTCTCCTTTAAAATAGTGTAAAAGTATTTAGTTAATGACTCAGAAAGGGACCTTTTCTTTCCCCTTGGCCTTTTTAGATAAGCTTTTCAAAGTAAAAAAATATATATAAAAAATATTTTTAAAAGATCTATAGAATCACAGTTTACTGAACCGGCACTGTTCATTACTTGGTTGTCAAGTGACTGTAGCCTAGTGCATTCTTTAATTTCTGTCTATAGCTTTTTAAAATAACTAGGCCTGAATAAACTGAACTACTTACTGTCTACGGCACATCAGGCTATAGTGACAAAGTAAAATGTCTGCACAGTAAAACAAGAGAGGGGGTGGACTCTCAACAATGTTTCATACGTCACTGTTACAATGCAATTATGACTAATAATGTATCGCGAAGCGGATACTTACATAATCATTTGGTTACACAGTATAATCATATGAGAGCAGTGTATCGAAGACCTACCACCCACTAGACAAAATGTCGCCCTTTAAGAGCTATTATTAAAGAATTTTCTTCAATAAGCACGATGATTTTCACTACCATAGGGTGGGAAGTGAACTCCAGAGCCATTTCTCAATGGAGTCAGTCCCCCGACCATAGAAATATCATTAATAGAATGGGCTAGGAACCTCTAATCCTGGCAATTTGACAAGTAAATTCATGGGTACACATGCAATGGGTGCCTGGTATTGTGATGCAATAATTGACATGGTAACATAATGTTCATTCAAATGATTCTAAATGTATTTTTCTTTAAGGTCAGTTGAGTTGCTTCAACAAATCACAGCACAAATGATTGATGGGCACACTTCCTGCTTTGCTCCAATGAGTACATACAAAATGGCTGTCAGTCAACCCTTATGCCATCACTGACTTGAATGGGGAGGGCTGTTCTATTCATTCTATTTCTGTGCGAACACCGATGGAAAATAGTAAATTATGCATAGAAACCTTATTATAAGGTCATAATAGACTAATCACATACTAAACAATCCATTATGACACTTCTTTAACATTGTTTAAATGCAACCTATTAGCATACATATGGCTATAGGCTACTTCTACAGTTTCAGAAGTTCTCTCATGACGTGGACAAGTCATCATCATCATATTCTAACACTTGTGCCCCTTGCATTTAATTTACATACCAATATTGTTTATTATGAAAATGTTTAAAATTGGATTAAAGTTTCCTTATTATTAGGCCAAACATACCTGAAAAGGCAGCATATTGTTGCTGTTGTCCATCCTTAAGGCGTTGTCCTCCATCCAAGATTTCTGTGTGAGGAGACCAGCTCTCGGGAATTTTGGGGGTGCTATAACGTTGCTAGAATAGAGCTTTTTCATCGGGGAGATGGGGTTCATGGAAGGAGGCACCCCTACACCGACCCCCACACCAACCCCGACTCCCACAGCTCTTCGCGGGTCCCTGCCTGCCTGGAGACCGCTCCATGGATTGGAGGCTGTGCTCCAAGTGGCATTTTGGTGATTATTCCAACCCGAAGATGAGGCAGGTGAAGAAGCCTTGCTATTCATGACAGACTGGTGACTGTAAGCGTTTCTCTGTGGAAAAGGACCGTGGTTGGGGCTAACAGGGGATCTCCGTTGCTGCGCTGGCTGGTGCTGGGCTTGCTGCTGTGGATGCTGAGACTGTGCCAAGCCAAGCTGAGGTGAGAAATTGCCTCCAAATACCGGATTTATGTGGTGGGGGAAGTTCTGGAAAAGCATTGTTCCGTTCACCGAGGGTATTCCTTGATTAAAATTGTCGTCCACGGTGTTCGTAGTTCCAGTAGACCAAGTGCTACCATATGAGGGGGACAGGGTGCCACCGGTTTCCTGCGGCTGATGAAAACTCAAGCCTGGCAGGATCGGAGACTCCATCGGCACTTTCTCTTTGTTGAGAGCTGAAGCTGCTCGGTTGCTCACACTCGACGGGCTCTCATCTAATGTAGGGGGATCCGAAGGGGTCGGGGTGGAGGGAGGGTCTACTGCTGGATCTAGCTGCTGATGAGGTTGGGCTTTGTTTTTGTCCATCAGTAAATCATCCTGCATGGTTTGCTGAGCTGAAACGGGGAAAACAGATACGTTATTTATCATTGAGAATGTCAGACTAGCCTCTCTGGGCTGTTGTGATATTTCAGAGAGAACTCAGTGGAGGGATTTTTCTGCTGCTGGAGGCGAATTAGTGATCATCCATTTAGAAAAAAAAATCAAATACTGCTGGTGTATTATAATAAAGTGCACTTCAGCAAAGAGATTAAATAGTTTCACCCTTTCTGACGCCAGCGATCCACTCGGATGTGTGCGGGAGAGACACGTGGAGGACACCGATATTCACCATGTCTTGTTTTCCTTTACCCAGAAATTCCGAACTGCAATGTGAGACTGATTCTTGTTCCTGTTTATTTTTCTCCCTAGAACCAACCCTGAATTAATTTGCAAAAAAATACAGCTGCTGCGTCCTTCAAGGTTAAAAAGACACACCACCTTGACCCACTCACTTCTTAGCTAAATTGACTTTTTTTGTTTTGTTTTAGGTTTCCGTGACAATGATAGCTGCATAAGAGATGATGCACTTTTGTATGGCATTGGCCTAGTAGTAGGCAAGACATGAGCTACATGTTTAAGTGACTTCACAAAACAGCTTGCTACATAGGCTAACAAGCTTCACCCTAAAAGCATGAATGTTATAGAGATTACGATAAGAGGCAGCTTCAATTACTGCATTAAACTTGGTACATTTTTCTGTCACCTTTTTTTATATGCAGATTTTCTGAGTAGGGTGCAAATGTATAACAGAGACGCATATCTATGTTCACAAAAGCCTAGAGGAGCAGTGTCGCGCCTCTTCTTTCATGCCTGCCTGCATTGATCAAAATAATATTTATTACATTTGGTTAATTTCGCATTTTAAGGCTATCATAAACTCTTTATAAAAAGTTTATTCTGGACGGCCATCGCTGGTAATACATTTACTAATATTAAAATCATTCTGCTTGCAAGCGCACCTTTGAATGAGTCAGGATACTGCACGGTTTATTTTCCATTTTAATTATGAACCATTCAAGATAACTGTGGCCTAATAAAGGCACAGTGTGATATTTAAAGTATTCAGAATAGGCTAAAACGACTCCCACACAGTAGCCAGCCAAATGTATGTTGAGCACATCATTTTAATTCTCAGGTTTTTAGAATATCCTATTCCTAACAGGTGTGACGTAGACTTCTCGTAGAAAGTAAAATATTGCACAGCATTTCGTACAGTGCTTAATCCTTGTTTTCTCCTCGATGCATAAACGCTGCATGTTCGTGGTCATCAAGTAACCAAATACGGGTGCAGTTACCAACCTAAAATAAAAACAACGCACCAATTTCGACAAACAAAAAAATCGTATTTTCCTTTCGCGTTGGTTATACCAGACATGAGATACATTCACAAGCGGGCTATTAAAAATTCGTATCCGACCCACAATTGTACAGGTAACGTTATCACCAAACAAACACCGCAACAGCATGCACACCCGTGTCGGTTTTCTGTCTCACATGAAACTCAATTTACCTTTATCTTTCACCCTTTGGGACTCTGTAAATAACGCTATTTCTGTTTGCCTCGTCTGGGTTAAGATATGACAAATGAGTTACCCTTCGTGCGGAGGTAGTCAGCAGTTGCTTCAACAGCTGATCGACTGCGGCGCATGGATGAGGAGGCTTCAGGGAAATGTAGTTTATTAGTGTAACTTGTCCGGAATGCAAAGTTTGGTCGAAAAAAATACTATTGTTTTGGTCAGCTTTTGTTTTGAATGTAGGCCCATGCATTTTTGCATTAAATCAGGCTAGTATTTAAATATGACTTTTATTGACTATCATCGTTAACCCATTCATAGCCGGTAAATAGGGTTAGTGTTCCCAAGGCCATATCTCAATGTTTACAGCGCTTGTTTAGGAGGCGGCGGCCTGTGCTAAGTAGCAATCTAGCGTGCTACAAACACCTGTGTGTAAGCGTAAGTGGGGAGAAAGTGTAGTTCATTGATTTGAGGCAAACACAGCATATGGAACTGTGCAAATCTGCCACAGTAAGTGCATCTGTTTTATTTGAAAGATTATTCATCGCTGATATGAAAGATAAGGGCCATACATTTCAAATCATTTAGCAAGCAATAGTTGACGTTTCTAAAACCAGTAAAACACAGCGTCAGAATTGTAGTTCATAGACAGCCGTGGGCGATGCTAACTGCTTGAAAACCTTAGAGGGAGGTTTTCGTGAGCTAGATGTAACTTAATAGTAATAGTAATGGCTAATGTGATGCTCCATTAGCCGTTTAAGAAATACAGCCCGAGGAGACGTGGTATATTGCCCATATCACAAACCCCGAGGTGCCTTATTGCTATTATAAACTGGTTACCAATGTAATTAGAGCAGTAAAAAATAAATGTCATACGTGGTATATGGTCTGATATACCACGTATCAGCCAATCAGCATTCAGGGCTCAAACCACCCAGTTTAATACATCCTCAATTCCTGATTTGGAATTACAACCAGTGTCTTCTAGAACGTTCATGTCTAGTTGCGAGGTGTCATTTAAATTTAGAAAATGCTACATTAAAAATGAGATCATTTTTTTTTGCTCCATTAAGTAATCCAGCAATTAGTATGCCACTATTGTTTATTTCAAATTCTCTCACTGATCGAGACAAGTGAGTATCATGACATGCAGCACTTCGGGGTGGACACTTACCTGTCTCAATTAATGAGAATATTTGTAATAGATAAAATGGCAGTGTACACATTGTTTGATTATTTCATGGAACAAAACTGAGCATTTTCTAAATTCAAACAAAACCCCTGCAACTATAGACATGGTAGAAGATATTGTTTGTCTTCCAAGTAGAAATTTGAGGTAGTATTGACAAGTTAAAGTTGGTTAAAAAATAAAATAAATTCTGTGCTGAACCAAATGGGAAATCTAATAACGTTTATCAGCCAGCTGGAATAGAGTAGTCTGACTAGGCGATATTTTAATAGCTACATTAGACGAGGCTTCTTTTCTTCACCTACCACAGACCCATGTAATTAGGGGGTGGGGGGGGATGTATGCCAGATCACATTTGCACAATATCTTCCATGACTGCTAAAACTGTTGCAACATTTTGCAGTCATTTTAACCAAGCAAATTTTGAGAATAAAGATACAACAGAGCCATTAAATGAGATGCACTCATATGCACTGCCCGAAGCGTGTGGCGTAATAACGCTACAGAGCGCTATAATAAATGCAACCTACCGCAATACGAAGTATTCTGTAGCCATATGTGTATCTTCATGATGCTCGTCTTCCCAAGTAGGCTTGGTGCCTCTTAGGTAGGTCCGCCTGCACAAGTTAGAGCATTAATTAATTAGATATTTATTTGGCAACATGAAGGAGTAAAACTCGGGTCGGACTACATATCCCAGGCATCATGTAACTGTGATTTCTCAGCCTCTGACGGGCTTGTTATTGTTGGTGACGTAATACGCACCAGGAGTTCCCGTGCGTTACCTCATAGAGAGAGCCAGTCAATTGAGTCAAGCGATCGCGCCGAAGCGTTAAAAATGTGTTTTTAGCAAACTATTAAACTGAAACCGTAGATGAAGCATCGAGTTGTAAAATCATTAGTTATGACTGCAAAGGAACTGGTTTATAGTTCAAGTTTTAGCTAGTTCATTTCGGTTAGCCGGCTAGCTAACGTTAACCTCTTCGACTTCGTGCCAACAGAAAAAGCCTCGCCGCTTTCAACAAGGCCAAACTACCTAACCTGCATATGTAATTAATACACTCAACACGTTTGAGTGTACTGTTGTTTTACTTTTATTGGCCACATGTCGGAAGAGAGCGCATTGGTAATGCAACAGAATTTGGACAGGTGAGTTGAGTTTACCGTTAGCTTAGCTACCTAACCAGTAGCGAAGCTAGCTATTGTAACGTTAGTTGGCTAGCTAGGTGTACCTTGGATTCATGGTTAATAACTTTACTAATTCTTACCTTGTGGCAAGTATTGTAGTTCAGCTAGTCATATGTTGCACGCTATAGTCATTGTTTCATGCATCTTGGTAACTAAAACCATGTGTTTGGATCAGTGGGCTGGACCATCATCAGATGTGAGCTGGGGGGGGGATCACGCGAGTTATCTGGCTGAGGATGGCCATATCATCACGCAACCTCTCTTTTTTTGGCCGTTGATTGACTACTCAGGGGACTGATTGGGATTTTGTATTGTCAAGGTGGTGGAAAACAAACACAAATGAATTGCCTGTTCAAATGTAGCCTTTCATTAAGGTGTGGTTGACCTGTATTACTGCTTTGCCCTTCACGCTAGTCAGGGATTGCCAGGGCCGCCGCCCAGACCTGGGTATGCTCCAGTCCTGAGTCTGATAACAAGATGCACATTTATTTTGCATGTGCAATGTCCATGTGCAATTACCAGAGGTAAACCAGTTAAAATCTGAAGTTTACCATAATGACTGGTTTACTACAATATCACTAAACCCAATGTGAAACACTAATGGAAATGCTGTTTTAAATTAGATTGTGCTTTTACATTCAATATGAACTGGGGTATTTGTATTTATTATGGATCCCAAGGCAGCACCTACTCTTCATGGGGTCCAGCTAAATTAAGGCAGTTATACATTACAATACATTCATAACAGATTTCACAACATATTAACTGTGTTCCCTCAGGCCCCTACTCTATACCACATATCTATAACACAAAATGCATGTGTATAGTGTGTCTGTTTGTGTTGCTTCGTGGTCCCCACTGTTCCATAAGGTTAATTTGTATCTGTTTTTGGCCACTGCCACGTGACTCGCTCTCTGAAGAAGCTAACCATTTTCGTGAATGGGGTGGTGTACTTAATCAACTGACCACCGAGTGTAGATGGGCCTAACCTTACAAACATTTTGATCTGGTATGTCAAGTTAACAAAACTGTTCTATACTCTGCTCCGCCTAAACAGGTGGGTTAGGCCTAGATTTGAAAAATTTCATCTAATAGGCCTGTGTAGGCTTAAGTCAAGTAAGTTAATTTAATTTTGCCGTACTGGCCATTGTTTGTCAATGCTGTGACTAATCATTCTCACCTCAGAGACCATGGCAACAAGCTTGCTTGACCTTCAGAGAGAATCTGGTATTCACTATGAGTTACTTATCAATCTTCATAGCACCATGATGACTATGGACCTATCTGTAGCAGCCAGCTACTCTTGTAGCTGTTGAATTACTTTAGGCCTACAGTACATGCCAATCAATACTCCGTTGTTGTCTTTGATCAACTTTCCTTCAGTTGGGGAAAAAAAGGCCTATAACGTAGATTACTTTCCAAAGAGGTTTTAGGCTAAACCTTGCAATCGAAGCTCATCTAAAATTTAGAGACCTGTGATGAATGCTGTGACTATGGATTGTGGTGGTGATCCAGAGGGAGTTATTGATTTGCTCTGGTTGTAGAGCAGGCCTGTTGTCTGTCTCCTGACCTTGTCAGTGTTTTATTTTCCGCTGTGGGCTGTATTTGCCAGAATGTCCCTGCTTGTGTACCATAAAGCAAATTCGGTAACGGCTTTGGGCACGCAAGTAAAACGCACGGGTGAGCTGTTTTCCGTTAAAAAAAATATCATAATTTGTAGCCCTGTACTAAAGCATGTGACATGGCACATTTCATAATTTGATATTTTGGAATGTGAAAACATGTTTTGTTTTTTTAGATGACAGGCCTAACTATTGTGCAGTGGAAGGAAGCCTCTGCGATTGCTAAATGTGTAACAGCTCTGCATGCCGCTGCCATGCCAGGGCTCTACACTGACATTTGTTACAAGGAGTTGTTCACTTGTTCTCAAGAAGAAAAATAAATGCATACAAAGAAATATATTTGAGAAATTAATGTTAAGAATTGCCAGCTAGAAGCACTATAATTTTTTATTTTTAAGATTGATCCTAACCTAGATTGGGTCTTGGCTTATATGAACCCTTGGTACTTTTCAGGCTTTTATCCTGAAGAATCTCTCCCTTTCTATGCTACCAAGTGTTTGCGTACTACTGGTAAAGTAACCACAAATATTATAAATATTATCTATGGTTGTTAGTTAGCTAGCTAATGCTGTGTAACATGCCTGAGCAAGGTTGGCGGCTTGCAAGTAATTTTAGAACGGTCTGCGACGTGGTTTGAGTATAAAATGCGGTCCTGCCAATCTGTGATAGAAAGAAAAACAAGTTGCACCGGTATTATGGGTCAACATTTGGTCGGTTTGGGCTAGAAGCGAGCTGTTACTGGGCTCTACGGTGTGACCATTTTACTTGCATATGCACCTAAATATTTTTCTGTGCCACCTGACATTTTGTATTTAGGAGCACCAGTGTGCTCTAGAAATATTAAGGATTTTGGCTTTATCTCATTTTTCATTGTGCGCCTAACATGCTCTTTGTAAAAAAATAAATAAATAAAAAATACATTTTTAAAAGTCAGTGTAGAGCCCTGTGTTCTCTCTGTAGTAATGATGCAAGCATGATGGCCATGAATCTGCGGCCGGTGTATTCTCTATGGCAGGCAGAGTTGCACTGGTGCTACCAAATTAAAATTCCATGCAAAATATTTGGGGGCATATGCTCAGAGCAAAGGCATTAACCCTGAGTTTGACGAAACCGATGGCAGGAAGATGTATGTCACGTTCCCCTCGTTTTAGGCGGTTGTGTTTGTTGCTCTATCAGTGACGAACACACGGCTCCACGTGTTTTTGTCTGGGCCTGCCACTAGCAGCAGGTTCCCCCTGCAATGCAGTGTTTCACAAACGGAGGAGGGAGACACTCTCACACACAACCTCCATGATTCTCTACCCTTTTATTTTGGTTGGGCATTAGCCATACTACGTTATCGTTTTCCGTTTCCATCTTTGTTTTTCTGTAATTATGTCATACAATTCATATATCTTCAACACTGGACAGCAATATGTGATTTTGATATTCTGAAGCAGGGGTTCTTTAAACTTTTTCAGCCTGGGGCCCAAATGAGAGATTCTGTGTTATCATGGCACCCAAGCTTATGAAGATATGCAACTATGTGTAAATATTTGTACATTTCATTACCCTTATGCCTAAAACAAATGCAATATAGACAAAAACAAATACCCATATAATTAGCTATTTATGTTTATTTTCTCTGTTTTAAAATACAGTAACTATTTGTTTATTCTGAACTGGAATAAACGTATCAAATCACACCGGTTGAAGTTTTCAACAAGCATGTCTATTCTGGACTCAGGTTTTGATAGTGCAACATGGAGGTCATGCTCAGCGTTGAGTCTGTTTCTGTACTTTAAAAAAAAAAGTGTGTCAGAGATAAGAATCCTGACTCGCATAGGTATGTGGTGCCGGACTGGATCAGAACATTGACTGCTTTCTCAGTCAGGCAGGAAACCACTTCCTGCTATAGATTACCAACCCAGAACTTTGTGTGTTTGCCTCTAAAAGCATCTTACTTCAATCAGTTTATTCTAGTTCAGAATAAAAAAAATACTTGTTTTTCAACAGCAGCAGTTGCAATTTAGATTTGTTTACAAAATTTCTTCAGTAGGATGTACAGTAGGCCTGATCATTTTGTCTTCATCTGTATTTACTGTTACTATACGGTTATCAGTAGCTTGCTTTGGCCAACGTTACTATAGCTATTAGCTGTATACAACGCTAGGGGACTGTTTGAAAGAGAATCTCACATCTATGAGAGAGAGTACTCCTTTATTTCTGCTTATTGTTATAAAATGACAACAATGCCTTGTTAGCTGACTGACTTTTACACTGTCGGCGCACTGTTTCCTGAAGCATTCCTGTTCTGAAGGAACTCCCTGTGTTTACCCTCATGCTGTGGATGTTTGGACAGGACGTGTCGTTTTATTAATTTGTTTGTTTTGAAAGACTTATTACTAAGCACTTCCCTGCACAAAACACATTGTGGGCGCTCCTCGTTATTTCTCAAAGTTGGTATGAAACCAAGAGAGAAACTCATCGGTGTATTTGCGTTTCATGACGATGGAGCTCAGTCAGAACTTGCTAGCTTGAGTCATTTGATGACAGTGGTGAGTGCTGGCGAATGGGAATGACAAATCAGTGGCTGACAGCGCATCATCTGCTGCTGAAGGACAGCGCTGCAGCGTGTGGGTCGCGGAGTGATCTTGAAGAAAACGGCAGAAAAAAAGTTATTGGTTAACGGCGAAGCACACGGGCATCTCCCACTTGCGCAGCTGCCAAACTGAGCAGAGACTGCTGCTAAGCACAGAGTGCACTGAACAGTGAACGCAGTTATACTTTGCCAAATCAATTTCAGTAATCAATACATTTACTCTGACACGTTGCGACCCACCATTAACGGGTCCACGACCCACTACTTTAAGAAAGAATGTTCTAAAGTCTTGGCTGTTGGTTGTTGTGACTCCTGTTTGAGGTTGGAATGATGGGGGGGGGGGAAATATGAGCTGTGGCTAGTCTTGTGGCTTTCCCTGGGGAGGCGAGCGTTGAAGGCATACTCATAGGTTTGGGTTAACTGGCTCCGACCCCTGAGCCAAACCGTAAAATATAGACTCCTGCGGATTCACAGTGTAACTTAGGCCAGTCTGACTGGAAACATGCCAAATAGCATGTCCCAGCCTGACATTTTCCCTGCTGTTCGATGCAGGTGGCAACAATACACAAGGGCCCTGGCGTATTCGCTTGATTGAGTAGAGGTAGGCTACACAATGTTGTTATGGAGTTAGGTTAGTAGTAGAAGACAAGTGTTTTGATCTGTTAGATTGGAGTCGGCCCAACTAAGGATTTGTTTGGAGTTGAGGTAGGCTAGATGTTACTTGTTTGTTGTGGAGTAGAGGTAGCCCAAGCATGTTTGGTGTGTAGAATATATTAGATGCAGACTGAGTCTATTTGTTATGGGGTGGAGGCACTAAGGCTGTCAGACATGCGGAAGCCCCCGGACCTTAACCTTCATTGAAGACCTTTTGTGGGCCAGGATCCGGTCGCCTGCCTTTGTGCTAACGGAACCTCCAGTTTTCCCACAGTCACGTGACCGCCGTTGAGTGAAAGGAGCCTTTGTGTGATTGGCTCTGGCCTTTCTTAAAAATGAGAAGCATGACTCGTGAGATGATGAGGTAAAACTAATCGTACCATCACCCTCGTCTTTGTATCGGACTGTGATTCACTCCGTCGTGCACCCCATCTCTCAATCAAGTGTGCCTTTTCACCCCATCTTTACCCTGTTTTGAGAAATGGTGCAAAACAAAATGATTGAAGGTTAACTTAAATCATGGGAGTTGTTGCTGCGTTTTTGTTATTTTCCAGAGCCAGGTTCTCTTCCTGCTGGTTGTACACAAACACAACTGTCCAATAGTGCTTAGGTTGCTGTGTCGCAGTAGCAACATTCTTTCAGCCCTGGCAAGGAGTGTTGGGCTTGGAGTGATTAAATGCTGTCCACTACTCGTCACATCCCAAATCTCACACAGGCGCGTGACATGACTTTAATGGCCCTGTTACCACAGTAACCTCCGGCCCTTGAAGGTGCAGCTGAACATTTAGTTTCATCTGATATTTTGGTTAAAAGGCTACGGTCACAAATGTTTTTATTGAGCAATATACCACATTACTTCTAAATATAGGTGTTGTATGAATGTTTACAGGCAGGGTCCTGAATGTTCTTCAGCTGGTGAACCTCATCTTGTGTAGGGCAATGGCAGCCGGTCTGGCAGTACTCCATGACCTTGGACTCATAGACTCTGCACTTTGACTCTTGCCAGCCCTGTGCTGTCTTTTCCTCTTCTCAGTCTGATGTTGAGCTTGTTCCCTGCTGAAAGCTTTCATCCAATGGGTCTATAGGATCAGTACTAGTAAAGCTTGTTTCAAGGTCAGCAGCGGCAGTATTAGTCTGTAGGACAAACACTAACCAGTCAGGGATTAGCCACATTTGACCACATTTGACTACTTTGTCTCCAAGACACGCAAGGTACTATATCTACCCACCCCCTCATGTCAAGAGCTCATGCATACTAACCTTCACACACAATACCCACCCCCAACATACCCACCCCCAACATACCATCAGCTTTGCATAAATGATCAACTAAGGCTCCATAATATAGAGAACTACATCAGAAGTGATAAACACACCAACTATGACAGGAAGACACGGACCATGTTTATGCCTAGCTCCAGTATATTTATTTGCTCATCATGGAGTCATGGAAATATTTTGCAAAGGTGACTTCCACTAGTTCCTGGTGCTGAGCTTGATGCTGCTGCATGCAGATGTTGATGGGATCAGACGTTGTAAATAGAACACATTAGCCTCTGCGATAGTTAGTTAGCTAGCTAATGTTTAGACAAAGTCCAGTAAGATGTAGCTAACGTAACCTAATGTAGCTTGCAAAGTTACAAATCACATCAACAAATGTTTGTTTATTTCACCTTTATTGAACTAGGTAGGCAAGTTGAGAACAAGTTCTCATTTACAATTGCGACCTGGCCAAGATAAAGCAAAGCAGTTCGACACGTACAACAAAGTTACACATGGAGTAAAACAAACATACAGTCAATAATACAGTAGATAAATAAGTCTATATACAATGTGAGAAGGGAGGTAAGGGCAATAAATAGGCCATGGTGGCGAAGTAAATACAATATAGCAAGGAAAACACTGGAATGGTTGATTTGCAGTAGAAGAATGTGCAAAGTAGAGAAATAATGGGGAGCAAAATAAATACAGTGGGGAAAGAGGTAGTTGTTTGGGCTAAATTATAGATGGGCTATGTACAGGTGCAGTAATCTGTGAGCTGCTCTGACAGCTGGTGCTTAAAGCTAGTGAGGGAGATAAGAGTTTCCAGTTTCAGAGATTTTTGTAGTTCGTTCCAGTCATTGGCATCAGAGAACTGGAAGGAGAGGCGGCCAAAGGAAGAATTGGTTTTGGGGATGATCGGAGAGATATACCTGCTGGAGCACGTGCTACAGGTGGGTGCTGCTATGGTGACCAGCGGGCTGAGATAAGGGGGGACTTTACCTAGCAGGGTCTTGTAGATAACCTGGAGCCAGTGGGTTTGGCGACGAGTATGAAGCGAGGGCCAGCCAACGAGAGCGTACAGGTCGCAGTGGTGGGTAGTATATGAGGCTTTGGTGACAAAAAGGATGGCACTGTGATAGACTGCATCCAATTTATTGAGTAGGGTATTGAAGGCTATTTTCTAAATGACATCACCGAAGTCGAGGATTGGTAGGATGGTCCATTTTACAAGAGTGTGTTTGGCAGCATGAGTGAAGGATGCTTTGTTGCGAAATAGAAAGCCAATTCTAGATTTAACTTTGGATTGGAGATGATTTAATGTGAGTCTAGACGGAGAGTTTACAGTCTAATCAGACACCTAGGTATTTGTAGTTTTTTTGTCATTTGTATAGTCCACATGTTTACAGTCTAACCAGACACCTAGGTATTTGTAGTTTTTTTGTAGTTTGAATAGTCCACATATTCTAAATCGGAGCTGTCCAGAGTAGTGATGTTGGGCAGGTGCAGGCAGCGATCGGTTGAAGAGCATGCATTTAGTTTTACTTGTAATCAAGAGCAATTGGAGGCCACGGAAGGAGAGTTGTTTGGCATTGAAGCTCTACTGGAGGGTTGTTAACACGGTGTCCAAAGAAGGGCCAGAAGTATACAGAATGGTGTCATCTGTGTAGAGGTGGATCAGAGACTCACCAGCAGCAAGAGCAACATCATTGATGTATACAGAGAAGAGTCGGTCCAAGAATTGAACCCTGTGGCACCCACATAGAGACTGCCAGAGGCCCGGACAACAGGCCCTCTGATTTGACACACTGAACTCTATCGGAGAAGTAGTTTGTGAACCAGGCGAGGCAATCATTTGAGAAACCAAGGCTGTCAAGTCTGCCGATGAGGATGTGGTGATTGACAGAGTCAAAAGCCTTGGCCAGGTCAATGAATACAGCTGCACGGTATTGTTTCTTATCGATGGCGGTTAAGATATTGTTTAGGACTTTGAGCGTGGCGTGAATAGATAGCAACTGGCTAATTACATTGATTTGCTTTAGAATGTCTAGCCAGTGTATTATGAAAGCCAGCTAGATTTTGGTTTAGATAAACAAATGTAGTTCCTTAGCTAATGATCTACATTACCGATGCTTGACTTCTTAGTAAGGTAACCAATTAAGTCTTACCCCAGCAGCCTGTGCTTTCTTGTAGTTTGCAAATCCAGGTGCTGAGCACCATACCATAACTAAACCTTTCGACATAAAAATAAATTGTTTTCGCAAGCTGATGCTCTTTGAATGAGTGGGTGGTCCAGTGAGTAACGTTAGCTACCTTTTGACACCTATTCGCAAAAGCATCCACCTCGACAGGGGCGGTACTCTGTCCTGAAATGCCTATAGATTCTGGATATTATTTTTAGCTCACAACTGGGAATTGTAGATGAACAGTTTCTACCGGCGAGATGCAGCATTGCATTGCTCGTATTTACATTTCTCTTCCGGCGCCGAAAGAGATGGCCGCCTCGCTTCGCGTTCCTAGGAAATTATGTAGTTTTTTTTTTTTTACGTGTTATTTCTTACATTAGTACCCCAGGTCATCTTAGGTTTCATTACATACAGTCGAGAAGAACTACTGAATATAAGATCAGCGTCAACTCACCATCAGTACGCCCAAGAATATGATTTTCACGACGCGGATCCTGTGTTCTGCCTTTCAACCAGGACAACGGAATGGATCCCATGCGGCGACCCAAAAAAACGACTCCGTAAAAGAGGGAAACGAGGTGGTCTTCTGGTCAGACTCCGGAGATAGGCACGTCGTGCACCACTCCCTAGCATTCTTCTCGCCAATGTCCAGTTTCTTGACAACAAGGTTGATGAAATCCGAGCAAGGGTAGCATTCTAGAGGGACATCAGGGATTGTAACGTTCTTTGCTTCACTGAAACAGAGTCTCTCCAGTGAGCCATATCGGATGCGGTGCAGCCAGCGGGTTTCTCCACGCATCGCGCCGACAGAAACAAACCTCTTTCTGGTAAGAAGAGGGGCGGGGGCGAATGCCTTATGGCTAACGAGACATGGGGTGATCAAAGAAACCTACAGAAACTCAAATCCTTCTGTTCACCTGATTTACATTTAACATTACATTTAAGTCATTTAGCAGACGCTCTTATCCAGAGCGACTTACAAATTGGTGCATTCACCTTATGACATCCAGTGGAACAACCACTTTACAATAGTGCATCTAAATATTTTAAGGGGGGGGGGTGAGAAGGATTACTTTATCCTATCCTAGGTATTCCTTAAAGAGGTGGGGTTTCAGGTGTCTCCGGATTTAGAATTCCTCACAATCAAATATCGACCGCATTATCTACCAAGAGAATTCTCTTCGATTATAATCACAGCCGTATATATTCCCCCCCAAGCAGACACATCGATGGCTCTGAACGAACTTTATTTGACTCTTTGCAAACTGGAATCCATACATCCTGAGGCTGCATTCATTGTAGCTGGGGATTTTAACAAGGCTAATCTGAAAACAAGACTCCCTAAATTGTATCAGCATATCGATTGCGCAACCAGGGCCGGAAAAACCTTGGATCATTGTTACTCTAACTTCCGCGACTCATATAAGGCCCTGCCCCGCCCTCCTTTCGGAAAAGCTGACCACGACTCCATTTTGTTTATCCCTGCCTACAGACAGAAACTAAAACGGGAGGCTCCCACGCTGAGGTCTGTCCAACGCTGGTCCGACCAAGCTGATTCCACACTCCAAGACTGCTTCCATCACGTGGACTGGGATATGTTTCATATTGCGTCAGATAACAACATTGACGAATACGCTGATTCGGTGTGCGAGTTCATTAGAACGTGCGTTGAAGATGTCGTTCCCATAGCAATGATTAAAACATTCCCTAACCAGAAACCGTGGATTGATGGCAGCATCCGCGTGAAACTGAAAGCACAAACCACTGCTTTTAATCAGGGCAAGGTGACTGGTAACATGACCGAATACAAACAGTGCAGCTATTCCCTCCGCAAGGCTATCAAACAAGCTAAGCGTCAGTATAGAGACAAAGTAGAATCTCAATTCAACGGCTCAGACACAAGAGGTACGTGGCAGGGTCAATCACAGACTACAAGAAGAAAACCAGCCCAGTCACGGACCAGGATGTCTTGCTCCCAGGCAGACTAAATAACTTTTTTGCCCGCTTTGAGGACAATATAGTGCCACTGACACGGCCTGCAACGACAACATGCGGCCTCTCCTTCACTGCAGCCGAGGTGAGTAAAACATTTAAACGTGTTAACCCTCGCAAGGCTGCAGGCCCAGACGGCATCCCCAGCCGCGCCCTCAGAGCAAGCGCAGACCAGCTGGCCGGTGTGTTTACGGACATATTAAATCAATCCCTATACCAGTCTGCTGTTCCCACATGCTTCAAGAGGGCCACCATTGTTCCTGTTCCCAAGAAAGCTAAGCTAACTGAGCTTAGCTTAGCTTCCGTCATCATGAAGTGCTTTGAGAGACTAGTCAAGGACCATATCACCTCCACCCTACCTGACGCCCTAGACCCACTCCAATTTGCTTACCGCCCAAATAGGTCCACAGACGATGCAATCTCAACCACACTGCCCTAACCCATCTGGACAAGAGGAATACCTATGTGAGAATGCTGTTCATCGAATACAGCTCGGCATTCAACTCCATAGTACCCTCCAAGCTCGTCATCAAGCTCGAGACCCTGGGTCTCGACCCCGCTCTGTGCAACTGGTGGTGAGGGTAGGCAACAACATCTCCACCCCGCTGATCCTCAACACTGGGGCCCCACAAGGGTGCGTTCTGAGCCCTCTCCTATACTCCCTGTTCACCCACGACTGGGTGGCCACGCACGCCTCCAACTCAATCATCAAGTTTGCGGACGACACAACAGTGGTAGGCTTGATTACCAACAACGACGAGACGGCCTACAGGGAGGAGGTGAGGGCCCTCTGAGTGTGGTGTCAGGAAAATAACCTCACACTCAACGTCAACAAAACTAAGGAGATGATTGTAAACTTCAGGAAACAGCAGAGGGAACACCCCCCTATCCACATCGATGGAACAGTAGTGGAGAGGGTAGCTAGTTTTTAAGTTCCTCGGCATACACATCACAGACAAACTGAATTGGTCCACTCACACAGACAGCGTTGTGAAGAAGGCGCAGCAGCGCCTCTTCAACCTCAGGAGGCTGAAGAAATTCGGCTTGTCACCAAAAGCACTCACAAACTTCTACAGATGCACAATCGAGACCATCCTGGCGGGCTGTATCACCGCCTGGTACGGCAACTGCTCCGCCCACAACCGTAAGGCTCTCCAGAGGGTAGTGAGGTCTGCACAACGCATCACCGGGGGCAAACTACCTGCCCTCCAGGACACCTACACCACCCGATGTTACAGGAAGGCCATAAAGATCATCAAGGACAACAACCACCCGAGCCACTGCCTGTTCACCCCGCTATCATCCAGAAGGCGAGGTCAGTACAGGTGCATCAAAGCTGGGACCGAGAGACTGAAAAACAGCTTCTATCTCAAGGCCATCAGACTGTTAAACAGCCAACACTAACATTGAGTGGCCGCTGCCAACACACTGACACTGACTCAACTCCAGCCACTTTAATAATGGGAATTGATGGGAAATTATGTAAAATATATCACTATCCACTTTAAACAATGCTACCTAATATAATGTTTACAAACCCTACATTATTCATTTCATATGCATACGTATATACTGTGATACATGTAATACATGTATCTCTAGCCACTTTAAACTATGCCACTTTGTTTACATACTCATCTCATATGTATATACTGTACTCGATACCATCTACTGTAGAGCCTATGCTGCTCTGTACCATCACTCATTCATATATCTTTATGTACATATTCTTTATCCCCTTACACTGTGTATAAGACAATAGTTTTGGAATTGTTAGTTAGATGTTGGTTATTACTGCATTGTCGGAACTAGAAGCACAAGCATTTCGCTACACTCGCATTAACATCTGCTAACCATGTGTATGTGACAAATAAAATTTGATTTGATTTAGTGGGGAAATTCTAGTTTTTTATGACATGTTAATAACATATTAACGTCAGTCTTGAATTTGGCCTTTACTACTATAGCCCATAGAAACATATTAAATAATGTTTATAAATGGCAAAAGGCAAAACAGACAGTCAAAAAATAAGGTTTTGAAGTGTCTGTCCTATAGGAGATATAAGCAATGTTAGGACATATTTTAGTGTTTAGTACACACAATAAAACTCCTTTTTTTGGGCACAAAACTCTCTATACCTCCTGCAAAAAAAGCTTCTCTCAAAGTTTGTCCACACATTTGTTCACAGTGAGCATTAATCCATTTCCAAGATAATCCAGCCACCTGACAGGTGTAGCATATCAAGAAGCTAATTAATCAGCATTTTCACTACACAGGTACACCTTGTGCTGGGGACAATAAAATGGATGTCATAAGGTGAATGCACCGATTTGTAAGTCGCTCTGGAAAAAGAGCGTCTGCTAAATGACTTAAATGTAATGTAAATGTAATAAAATGCAGTTTTTTTTTTAAATGCCGTTTTGTGGGGGGAAACTCATTCTGATCGGCTGAGCTTAGCTGCCAAGTGAGTTGGCCAATGCCTTCCAAGGCACACCTATGGTTGCACCCCTGCCCAGTCATGTGAAATAGATTAGGGTCTAATGAATTTATTTCAATTTCCTGATATCTTTGTATGAACTGTAACTCAGTAAAATCTTTTGAAATTGTTGCATGTCACATTCATATTTTTGTTCAGTATAGTTTGTCCCACAAATGGTTCAGATGCTAAATACAGAAGTTGGCACATCTGCAGTACCAACTACAGAAGAGTCTCGTGGGTGTTGTAGAGACTTTTGTCTCATGGTCTGACAAACGCCTAACTGGGCCACCTTCCACCGCAGATGCAGATGGTCGATGCTGTGGATTGAGACACAGCCTATGAAAAATGATATCTCTAGTTTAAATTGACAGATTTCTATGAGGATTTTTAAATTATGTTACTTCGATGGACGCACAGGTTAATGGACATATACAGTGAAAGAGCAGCGATGACATTATTTGACAAGTGTGGTCTAATTCAAACCAGTCTCTTCTTTCAAGCCTTTGTTGGTTATTGGTTCGCAGGCCTAATTGCTTTTGAGTTGAGACCTGACTGAAGCTTTTGGTCAGTGCCAATGTTTTGTTTGAATATTTAGGCTGTAAAATTGGGCATCGGGACTGTGTTTTGTAGTGTTTGTCTTGTCGTATGTTCTAGTGTTTGTAGGCCTGTGTTTGTGTTATTTGCTGAGCAGGACCGAGCGAGGCGAAAGCCAGCCAGGGGTTAGGGTTTTGTGAAGAGGATAGCGTTTCACCAGTTGTATCGTGGCTTGTCATGTGGAGGGGCAGCATTATGGGACCTGGAACCAGTGTATCTGGGGGAGCCAGTGTATCTGCCTTTGTTCCCCACGGCTGTGCTCCTGTGGAGACATCTGTCTACCCTTCCAATCAGCTTCCCGTCCTCCCGTTTCATCCCTCTGTGTCTCTCTGCTGCTTCTCAGCTCAGGTTCTACTAATCTCTTTCCTCTGGGCCTTTGTTTTCCCCGACCAGGCTCATAGTCAGGCTCATAGTCACAACGATATGCTCATGTAGTCAAAAACTAGGTTGATTTTTCTAACTGAAAATGGCTACTCTGTGACTGGATACTCTGTGAATCTGGATTAGGAATAACCTCCCCTGGGTGGGATATTTTTTGACCTCTCCTGATTTTAGGGTAGGAACCCAGCTACAAACGGGCATTTGACCCATTATATCCACCGTAGCTAACTGTACTGTAACCGTAGTCACAGGTAATACGAGGACTTGTGGACATCCCAGCAGCGTGTCGTTTCACATTGTGGAGAGGAAATGAGTGGATAGAGTCATAGTGGGAGGATGGATGAGGTTCATTTGAGGATGGTAGAGCAGAGGAAGAAGGGTTAAGATCACTCTGTTTCGCCACGTGGCCCCTGTTCCTCCGCAGGCCCACGTTACCCAAGCACCCGACCCCTAGGCTCCACTGAGCTCTCCCTCATGTTTTGTTCACCCCCTGGACGATGGAAAATCAGCCAAGTATTTACCTAGTTACCTGAGCAAGTGACCGAGATAGGCCCCCCCTGCAGCCTGGTAACAGAGCACACCCTGGGCTGGAGGATTATGACCGATAGCCAAAGATTTGCTATCCATTATTCAAGCCTAGTAGCAGGCAGGTTTAATTATACATGGTGGTATTATGGGATTTTGCCATGTTAGACGAGGGCCTGAAAATATGTCCGTCACCAACTGAACAGCATGCTAGCCTTTCCACTTTGTTCAGGTGTTGAAATCAAGTGGCCTGGCTTATTTCTCAGCATGAGAACGAGTTGCTAATTTCTTATATAATTGTTTTATGCTTATTGCACATTTTATAAACCAGGCTATTGCAGACTAAAAAGGGAAGCATAGCCGCGAGCTGCCCAGTGACACGAGCCTAGCAGACGAGCTACATTACTTCTATGCTCGCTTCGAAACGAGTAACACTGAAGCATGCATGAGCGCATCAGCTGTTCCAGACTACTGCGTGATCACACTCTACACTCTTGTTGACCTGTTTAAAGGTCTTACAAGGCTGTGGGGCCAGGCAGATTACCAGGGCATGTACTCAATGCATGCGCTGTCCAACTGGCAAGTGACTTTACTGACATTTACAACCTTTTCCTGACTGAGTCTGTAATATCAACATGTTTCAAGCAGACCACCATAGTCCCTGTGCCCAAGAACACTAAGGTAGCATGCCTAAATGACTACTAACCCGCAGCACTCACATCTATAGCCATGAAGTGCTTTGAAAGGCTCGTTGTGGACTGCCCCCAGGTGGTAAGGGTAGATATCAACACTTCATCCGCCACGCTGATCCTCAACGCGGAGGCCCCTCAGGGGTGTGTGCTCAGTCCCCTCCTGTACTCCTTGTTTACTCAGGACTACACGGCCAAGCACAACTCCAACACCACCATTAAGTTTGTTGATGACAGAACTAGAGAGTGACCGATTAATCGGCATGGGTGATTTAATTAGGGCTGATTTCAAGTTTTCTAACAATCGGTAATCTGCATTTTTGGATGCTGATTATGGCCGATGACATTGCAATCCACGAGGAGACTTCATGGCAGGCTTGACTACCTGTTACATGAGTGCATCAAGGAGCCAAGGAAAGTTGCTAGCTAGCATTAAACTTATCTTATAAAAAAACAATCAATCTTAACATAGTCACTAGTTAACTACACACAGTTGATGATATTACTAGTTTAACTAGCTTGTCCTCCGTTGAATAAAATCAATGCGGTGCCTGTTAATTTATCATCGAATCACAGTCTACTTCGCCAAACGGGTGATTTATCAAGCACATTCGCAAAAAAAGCACTGTCGTTGCACCAATGAACCTAACCATAACACCAATGCCTTTCTTAAAATCAATAAAGTATATATATTTTTAAACTACATATTTAGTTGAAATAAATTAATGTTAGCAGGCAATATTAACTAGGGAAATTGTGTCGCTTCTCTTGCATTCGGTGCAAGCAGAGTCTGGGTATATGCAGCAGTTTGGGCCGCCTGGCTCGTTGCGAACTGTGTGAAGACCATTTCTTCCTAACAAAGACCCTAATTCATTTTCCAGAATTTTACATAATAATGACAACATTAAAGGTTGTGCAAAGTAACAGCAATATTTACACTTATGGTTGCCACCCATTCGATAAAATAAGGAACGGTTCCGTATTTCACTGAAAGGATAAATGTTTGATAGTTTATGGATTTGACCATATTAAAGGCCAAAGGCTCGTGTTTCTGTGTGTTTATTATAATTAAGTACATGATTTGATAGAGCAGTCTGACTAAGTGGTGGTAGGCAACAGCAGACTCGTAAGCATACATTCCAACAGCACTTTCCTGCGTTTGCCAGCAGCTCTTCGCAATGCTTGAAGCACAGCGCTGTTTATGACTTCAAGTCTATCAACTCCCGAGAATAGGCTGGCAATACTAAAGTGACCATAAGAACATCCAATAGTCAAAGGTATATGAAATACAAATGGTATAGAGTAAAATGGTCCTATAATTCCTATAATAACTACAACCTGAAACTTCTTAGCTGGGAATATTGAAGACTCATGTTAAAAGGAACCACCAGCTTTCATATTTTCTTATGTTCTGAGCAAGGAACTTTAAATGTTAGCTTTTTTACATGCCACATATTGCTCTTTTACTTTCTTCTCCAACACTGTGATTTTGCAATATTTAAACCAAATTGAGCATGTCTCGTTATTTATTTGAGACTAAATTGATTGAATTGACGCGTTGAGTATTGCTCTCTCTACCATTTTGTATTTCATATACCTTTGACTAATGGATGTTCTTATTGCCAGCCTAATCTCGGGAGTTGATCTTGAAGTCATAAACAGCGCTGTGTATATTCTACATTGTAGAAAATAGTACAAATTCAAAACCCTGGAATGAGTAGGTGTGCCCAAGCTTTTGACTTGTAAATGTGATCATTCTTGATTATTTTTTTATTTTTTTGTATTTTTTTTACCTTTATTTTACTAGGCAAGTCAGTTAAGAACAAATTCTTATTTTCAATGACGGCCTAGGAACAGTGGGTTAACTGCCTGTTCAGGGGCAGAACGACAGATTTGTACCTTGTCAGCTCGGGGATTCGAACTTGCAACCTTTCGGTTACTAGTCCAACGCTCTAACCACTAGGCTACCCTGCTGCCCCAAATGCGGGTGAAATGCTCCCACTGTGGATCCCTGACCACCTGCCAACTTGGCTAATGAAATAGACACATTACTCGCCTATGCCAAAATCTATCCGTATTTGGCCGGTGGCGGGGTGTTAATTTTAGGCCCTGTTGGTGATTGAGTTGGAGACGTGTGTGGCCTTGCCGTTATGGGTGAACATGGAGTACAGGAGGAGGTTGAGAATGCCACTCTGTGCTGTCCCTGGCAGAGGTGTTGTTGCCTACTTTCACCACTTGGGGATGGTCTGTCAGGACTTCTGGACCCAGTTTCTACTGAATCTATTGGAAGCCAAACGGGAGGTGAGGGAGATGAAGAATTTAACGAGCTTTTGGTGGCGAGGGAGACTAAATGAGTTAATGTTTTTTTGTGACCATCAGCTTTGAAATCATCATTTTGCATTATGGTTTGCATATTATCATAAAGTACTAGGGTAGTGAATTAACCTGTCAGCTAGTAAATATCGTCTTGCATTGTAAAAGTGTTCTAGCCTGTAAGGACATTGTTTTGCGAACCGTAATGAAGTTTAAACATATCTACATGCTGTGCTGCATTATTCAAGAGTGTTAATTTCTGTGCAGCGTGAATGGGGAGCTAACAATGCAGCCCAGACAACTCTAGCAATGAATGGATGAATGAGCAGTGGAGCAGGCACTTTGCTTTACATGCTATAAAGGGGTGCTCTGATAGACTTGATCCTCAATCACGTGAGTCACATTTGACAGTAGTACCTAAAGTGTACTTTAAAAAAAAATTATATGAAAAAAAAAATGGTTTTGGTATACTGTGCAACACTAGTTGGAGGCTCACAGGTTGCTAAATGCCCATTATGACCTACTCCCTGGCTGAGCTGAATACAAGGATAAGGTGGAGATGGCCTATTTAAATTATGGCTTGGCTCCAGATCAGAACACAGCTTTCTGAATGTCACCGAGGAGGGAGATGATGATGCTCCGTCTCCTTGCTCTGACTCCACCCTCGGTTTCTGCTGACTAGAACACAGGTGTTAGAATATTGCTCTACAAGACCTCTGGCATATGTGGAATGCAGTGGAGGCTATCAAGCAAGGAGCTATAGTGCATTCGGAAAGTATTCAGACCCCTTGACTTTTTCCCAAAAAATATTGTTACACCATTATTCATCAGTGGATTAAATTGTTTTTTCCCTCTTCATCAATCTACACACTACCCCATAATAAAGGAAAAACAGGTTTTTTAAAATATTTTTTGTGTGTAAATAAAATAAAATAAATAAAACATACTCTATTTACGTAAGTATTCAGACCCTTTACAATGAGATGTGAAATTGAGCTCAGGTGCATCCTGTTTCTATTGATCATCCTTGAGATGTTTCTACAACTTGATTGGAGTCCACCTGTGGTAAATTCAATTGATTGGACATGATTTGGAAAGGCCCACACCTATATAAGGTCCCACAGTTGACAGTATATGTCAGAGCAAAACCAAGCCATGAGGTTGAAGAAATTGTCCATTGAGCTCCAGGACAGGATTGTGTCGAGGTACAGATCTGGGGAAGGTTACCAAAATATTTCTGCAGCATTGAAGGTCTGCAAGAACACAGTGGCCTCCATCATTCTTAAATGGAAGAAGTTTTGAATCACCAAGACTCTTCCTAGAGCTGGCTTCCCGGCCAAACTGAGCAATCGGATTAGAAGGGCCTTGGTGAGGGCCAAGAATCTGATGGTCAGTCTGCCAGAGTTCCTCTGGGGCGAATGTCCTCATCATGCTGAGGGGATATTTTTCAGTGGCAGGGACTGGGAGACTGCCGTATCGAGGGAAAGATGAACGGAGCAAAGTACAGAGACTTTTGATGAAAGCACTCTGGAGCACGTTCGGTCCCTCAGACTGGGGCGAAGGATCACCTTCCAACAGGACAACAACCCTAATCACACAGCCAAGACGACACAGGAGTGGCTTCGGGACAAGTCTCTGAGTGTCCTTGAGTGGCCCAGCCAGAGCCCAGACTTGAACCTGATCGAACATCTCTGGAGAGACCTGAAAATAGCTATGCAGTGAATACATATGTCAATGTGATATTTTTTAAATTGAGTTATTATGGGGTATTGTGTGTAATTTAATCCATTTTAGAATACGGCTGTAATGTAACAATGTGGAAAAGGTCCAGGGGCTTGAATACTTTCTGAAGGCACTGTAAACCAGTAGGCTATATACTTGTAGGCTATAAGAGACAGACTAGTTTGTCATCCAGTCTCCATACACATCACCAGGTCTTATCTCTGTGTGCTGCTATTTGTTACGTTCTTCCTGCATTGATCAAATAATCATTATGGCCATTGTTTTCTATGAGGTGACGGTCGCATGTTTGCGAAAAGACTTGCAGGTAGTCTCTTCCCTTTGCAAATGGTCCTAGACATTCTGATGCGGTTGGCCTTGTAGGCTAAGCCTGTAAAAAAATTTTTAAAAAGAGTAGGCTGCCTACCCTTTGACGCTGCTAGGTGTGTAGGCATCCACAGCATTTCAGTTCATTTTGCTCACTTAGCAGATTATTTTGTTATTGATCTTGTTTGAGTTGTGCACAGTCACTGCACCAGAGTGTGTCTGCTCTGTATCCCAGGGTACATTTATTCAGTCTACTGTCTGAGAGGAATATTTGATCAATACACTACACTGTTATCGGTCCCAAGAGCTAGGCCTAGCCTAGCAAAATATAATTTCTTCCAAAATCAACCCCAAGTATAAAAGCCAGTGTTTTAGGAGTTGACTTTGTTTTGCTGACTGCCCACTTTCACCGAGTGCTGTCCCCCTGAGGCCATGGCTGAGATTACTTTACTTGGCCCTGGGCTTTGGACAGTATACTCACAAGCTTTTTATCTTTATCTCAGATGTAGGGGGACTTTATTTTTTGAATCTTCAGCTGCAGCGCACACTGTGTGTGTGTGTGTGGTGTGTGTGTGTGTGTGTGTGTGTGTGTGTGTGTGTGTGTGTGTGTGTGTGTGTGTGTGTGTGTGTGTGTGTGTGTGTGTGTGTGTGTGTGTGTGTACGTACATACAGTGTATTCATACACCTTAAATGTTCCACATTTTGTTACGTTACAGCCGTATTCTAAAATTGATTAAATTGTTTTTATTTTGGCCTCCCGAGTGGCGCAACGGACTAAGGCACTGCATCGCAGTGCTTGAGGCGTTATTAAAGACCCGGGTTCGATCTCGGGCTGGTCAGCACCCGGCCACGACCGGGAGACCCATAAGGTGGCGCACAATTTGCCCAGCATGGTTAGGGGAGGGTTTGACCGGCCGCGATGTCCTTGTCCCTTCGCGCTCTAGCGACTCCTGTGTCGGGCTGGGTGCATGCACTCTGGCATGGTTGCCAGTTGTACTGTGTTTCCTCCGACACATTGGTGTGCCTGGCTTCCGTGTTCAACGAGCAGTATGTCAAGAAGCAGTGCGGCTTGGCAGGGTTGTGTTTCGGGGGACGCATGGCTCTCGACCTTTGCCTCTCCCGAGTCTATACGGGAGTTGCAGCGATGGGACAAGACTAACTACCCATTTGGATTTCACGAAATTGGGGTAGAAAATTATTATTAATTATTAATGCTTTTTTCCCCCCCCATCAATCGACACGCAATACCCCATAATGACAAAGCAAACATGGGTTTTTACACAATTTTGCAAATGTATTAAAAATAAACACATTTACAGAAGTATTTAGAACCTTTACTCAGTAATTTTTGAAGCACCATTGGCAGGGATTACAGCCTCGAGTTGTCTTTGGTATGACACTACAAGCTTCGCACACCTGTATTTGGGGAGTTTCTTCCAATATTCTCTACAGATCCTCTCAAGCTCTGTCATGTTGGATGGGGAGCGTCACTCCACAGCTATTTTCAGGTCTCTTCAGAGATGTTAGATTGTGTTCAAGTCCGGCTGGCTGGGATACTGAAAGACATGCAGAGACTTGTCCCGAAGCTACTCCTGCGCTGTCTTGGCTGTGTGATTAGGGTCATTGTCCTGTTGGAAGGTGAACCTTCTTCCCAGTCTGAGGTCCTGAGTGCTCTGGAGCAGGTTTTTATGAAATCTCTCTGTGCTTTGCACCATTCATCTTTCCCTCAATCCTGACTAGTCTCCCAGTCCCTGCCGCTGAGAAACATCACCGTAGGGATGGTGTCAGGTTTCCTCCAGACGTGATGCTAGGCATTCAGGCCAACGGTTTCAATCTTGTTTCCATCAGACCAGAGAATTGTGTTAATGATGGTCTGAGTTCTTTGGGTGCCTTTTGGCAAACTCCAAGCGGGCTGTCCTGTGCCTTTTACTGAGGAGTGGCTTCCGTCTGGCCGCTCTACCACAACGGCCTGATTGGTAGAGTGCAGCACAGATGGTTGTCTACAGAGGAGCTCTGTCAGTGCGACCATCATTTTCTTGGTCACCTCGCTGACCAAGGCCCTTCTCCACTGATTGCTCAGTTTGGCCGGGCGGCCAGTGCTAGGAGGAGTCTTGATGGTTCCAAACTTCTTCCATTTAAGAATGATGGAGACCACTGTGTTCTTGCTGAACTTCAATGCTGCAGAAATGTTTTGGTAACCTTCCCCAGATCTGTTCCTCAACACAATCCTGTCTGAGCTCTACGGGCAATTTCATTGACCTCAGGACACATGCACTGTCAACTATGGGACCTTTATATAGACAGGTGTTTGCCTTTCCAAATGTCCAATCAATTGAATTTACCACAGGTGGACTCCAATCAAGTTGTAGAAACATCTCAAGGGGGGATCAATGGAAACAGGATGCACCTGTGCTCAATTTTAAGTCTTATAGCAAAGAGTCTGAATATTTATGTAAATATGGTATTTCAGTTTTTTAAAATGTTTTATACATTTGTAAACATAAAAAAAAAAACTGGGGTATTGTGTGTAGATTGAGGGGGGGAAATAATAATTTCCTGAATTTTAGAATATGGCTGGAACGTAACAAAATATAGGAGTCATGGGGTCTGAATTAGAGGTCGACCGATTATGATTTTTAACGCCGATACAGATTTAATCGGACAATTAAAACATTTCAAAAAAAATGTTTTATTTATTTGCAATAATGACAATTACAACAATACTGAATGAACACTTATTTTAACCTAATATAATGCATCAATAAAATCCATTTAGCCTCAAATAAATAATGAAACCTGTTCAATTTGGTTTAAATAATGCAAAAACAAAGTGTTGGAGAAGGTAAAAAAGCTAACGTTTTTAAGTTCCTTGCTCAGAACATGAGAACATATGAAAACTGGTGGTTCCTTTTAACATGAGTCTTCAATATTCCCAGGTAAGAAGTTTTAGGTTGTAGTTATTGTAGGAATTATAGGATTATTTCCCTGTATACCATTCGTATTTCATTAACCTTTTGACTATTGGATGTTCTTATAGGCACTTTAGTATTGCCATTGTATAGCTTCCGTCCCTCTCCTCCCTGGGCTCGAACCAGGAACACAACGACAACCGCCACCCTCGAAGCAGCGTTACCCTTGCAGAGCAAGAGGAATAACTACTCCAAGTCTCAGAGCGAGTGACGTTTGAAACGCTATTAGCGCACACCCTGCTAACTAGCTTGCCATTTCACATCGGTTACACCAGCCTCATCTCGGGAGTTGATTGTCTTGAAGTCATAAACAGCGCAATGCTTGACGCACAACGAAGAGCTGCTGGCAAAACGCACGAAAGTGCTGTTTGAATGAATGCTTACGAGCCTGCTGCTGCCTACCATCGCTCAGTCAGATACTCGTATGCTTGTATGCTCAGTCAGATTATATGCAACGCAGGACACGCTAGATAAACTAGTAATATCATCAACCATATGTAGTTAACTAGTGATTATGATTGATTGTTTAATGATTGTTGATTGTTTAAAATAGGTTTAATGCTAGCTAGCAACTTTCCTTGGCTTACTGCATTCACGTAACAGGCAGTCTCCTTGTGGAGCGCAACAGGCAGGTGGTTATAGCGTTGGACTAGTTAACTGTAGGGTTGCAAGATTGGATCCCCCGAGCTGACAAGGTGAAAATCTGTCGTTCTGCCCCTGAACAAGGCAGTTAACCCACCGTGCCTAGGCAGTCATTGAAAATAAGAATGTGTTCTTAACTGACTTGCCTAGTTAAATAAAGGTGTAAAAATATTTGGAAAAATCTGCCAAATCGGTGTCCAAAAAAACTTGAAATCGGCCCTAATTAATCTGCCATTCCAATTAATCTTTCGACTTCTAGTCTGAATACTTTCTGAATGCACTGTGTGTATATACACAATACCAGTCAAAGGTTTGGACACCTATTCATTCAAGGGTTTTTCTTTATTTTACTATTTTCTACATTGTAAAATAATAGTGAAGACAAACTATGAAATAACACATGGAACCATGTAGTAAGCAAAGTGTTAAGCAAATCAAAATATTGTAGATTCTTCAAAGTAGCCTCCCTTTGCCTTGATGACAGCTTTGCGCTCTCTCAACCAGCTTCGTGGGGTAGTGACCTGGAATGCATTTAAATTAACAGGTGTGCCTTGTTAAAAGTTAATTTGTGGAATTTCTTTCCTTAATGCGTTTGAGCTAATCAGTTGTGCTGTGACAAGGTCGGGTTGGTATATAGAAGATGGCTATATTTGGTAAAAGACCAAGTTATATAAATGTAACTTTTTTATTTGATTTTTTTTTACTACATGATTCCATATGTTATTTAATAGTTTTGAAGTCTTCACTATTATTCTACAATGTAGGAAATAGTACAAATAAAGAAACTCATTCTAGGGTTTATCTGTGTCCAAACTTTTGACACAGAGAGGGACAGACTATTATGGCCTTCACAGAATAATTATATTACTCAATAGTGTTTGGGTCTTGTAGTCTTTAACCTTTTTTCATTCTAAGCCTACATTTCAAGGTGAATGCAAGGTCACATGTAGTCTGCCTTGTCTTGGGTACATGTTTGTTTTCTCATCCTGTCCCAGAGGAGCTGCCTCTCTCTCTCCCTGCCTGCCACTCAGTGCTTAGGGGACAGGGCTTTGGTTGTGTTTCCTGCCTCTGAACATCCTGTTTAATCAACCAGTGTGTTGAGTAACTCTGAGGTTCACAGGGTGAAGGTCACATCATCTGGATGGATGCAAACCCTCTACCTGATACACAACCATTAATTAATTGTCAAATGCACTGAGAATACTGAATTTGCTGGTATACAGACGTCGACACAAAAACCAACAGCCCCAGTGTTTCAGCCAATGTGGGTGCGTGCATTGGTGCATCTGCCTTCTCGTGTGTGTTTATGTGCCTGTGGAATGAACACCCCTCTCCTGTGTTTGTGTACGTTTCAGGAGCTGCTGGGTGTGCTTCGCAACGGACGAGGATGACCGCACGGCGGAGTGGGTGCGTCCGTGTCGCTGCCGTGGCTCCACCAAGTGGGTGCACCAGGTGTGTCTGCAGCGCTGGGTGGACGAGAAGCAGAGGGGCAACAGCACGGCCCGCGTGGCCTGTCCTCAGTGCAACGCCGAATACCTCATCGTCTTCCCCAAGCTGGGTATATGATATGATATGACGTGGGTGGGGTGGGGTGCTATGGGCTGGACTGCAGTTTCCCTGGAATATTAGTTGGAGGTAGGGTCACAGATAGTTACTGAATGCATGCTTTCACGCTGTTTGTAGGCCACATCATCCAATTGGTCTCACCCTGTCCAAGCTAGTGCCTGTCCTGATTTTCACTTGTATGCTTATCACACAGCAGAAGTAAAGAGATTAACATGCATTAACTGCTTATGTGATGTGTTTATGATTCAGGCCCATGTGAAAAATATTGATGTCATTTGAGCGTTTTGTAATTCTGTGGCAGCTTACCAAACAGATGGAGACAGATCTGTTGCGTCTGTCAGCACAAAGTCATGTAATAACAGCTGAATCACTGACAAATTTGTAGTATCTCACTTTACTTGAACTTCACTGTCAAAATGTCAGGACAACACTTAACTTCCCTACCTTTCCAAAGGGGAAGTAGCATTAGAAGGCCATTTCCATACCTAAATGGACTTCTGAATTGGTCCTTTGAGGACAGACAACTAATGGCTGTTGTTGCTGTCTCCCTAATAACGGTTGCAGCTCAGTGCTGTGAATAAGGAGTGGGAACTGAGAGCTCTAAAAACCACTCAGCCTGTCTCTACTAACTGCATGTTTATTTATTCCCAAAACCAGGGTGGGTTATGTGGTGAGTCTGGTAATTATACCCTTTGAGGGAGAAGTAACACAAGGAATTGGAGCGGGCAGGGCACCCGCCAGATGCTCATTACCAGACCTGGGTTCAAATGTTACTAAAAATATTTCAAATAGTTTGCCTGGAGTGCCAGATAGGTGGACTTCTCACTTGTGCGACTATTCTGTCAGTTCCGTTGCACCAAGAAAGCTCAATAAAACTCAGCGAAATAATTTTGAATAGTATTTGAACCCAGGTCTGCTACCCGCTCATTACCGGCCAGCTTCAGCCTCACTGGAAAATGCCAATTTGAAGAGGGGGTTTAGAGAGGAGAGGTGCCCACTATAATTAACCCCAGCACGTCAGAGTGACGGGGGCACTGATTGTTCCCAACACAGGCACTGAGTCATCAAGTAAACATGGCTCTGCATTTGTTTGTTCGGCGATTACAGAACGTTCAGCTACGTCAATCACCGTAAGAGAGGAAACTTTTATGTAAGTGGAAACCCTGGAAACTGCTTTGGGAAATGACACTTGTTGTACATTTTATAGCACCTGGTAAGCTATTAAATCACTCTGCATACATGTCTAATTAGGTCTAGGTACAACCTAAGAAGTAGGGCCTGGACATAAGACAATGTATTCGGGAGGGCAAGCTCTGCTGGTAAGCAGGGCCATGTTGTATTTTTAGATGCAGGCCTGGCTGTGCTGTCAGTCACCTGTGTTGCTATAAGCAGCAGGCGTAGCTAAACCTGCAGGACTGGAGCATAGAGATCAGGGCACTTAGTTCTGACTCGTCTCTGGAGCTTCGGGTCAATGGGAAGACTCGGGACAGTTCCTAGTGTCGTATGCCAAGTACAGGACAGAACTAATGATGTGTCATTGATAAAGTCATGTCACGTGACAAACCGGCACCAGAGAATTCTCAAGCAGTACTTTGTGGACTTAGAACACACATCAGATCAGTGGCATTTGTATTTCCATGTTCACTTTCACTTCGCTCCCCCATTTGAAAGTATCTGGTTCACTGAAAACCATAATTATCCCGTGTCCCATCATGGAAGTGTTTCTACTGCTTAGTATTTCAGATAACATTGACGGAGCATGAATCCATACTGGGGATTTGGTTTGGTGGCAGGCTTTTTGAATGTCATCTCTGATTCGCCGGCATGATAAGTAGATTAACGACTAGTTAATCTCAATGTGAATATTTTTGTTTCAGATGGGCATTACTCTCTCTCTTTCTCCCAATATGTTAATGGTTATTGGGTGTATAGAGTAGCCTATCTGTGTTCGCCTGACACTGGGCCTGCTTGCATGTTCAGTAAATAACCTTGTCTCGGTCTTCTCTCCTGAGGCCCACCGTGCCTGCTGCCTGCATGGTTATTTTGGGATAAGTCTGTCTGTCACTCTCTGCCCTTGCCCCCACCGGTACATTTACCTGGGTTAACCTTCAAAACAGGTGAAGGGAGAAGAAAAAGAGATGTTGGGCTCGTTGTCCCCGCTCCACACACACACACACACACACACACACACACACACACACACACACACACACACACACACACACACACACACACACACACACACACACACACACACACACACACACACACACACACACAGAGAGATAGAGGAACTAATCTCTCATTCCCATTCAGTAGCTACTGAAGACTTGTTCTGGACACTTTGTTTTCATCGCCCCCTTTGCTATCCGGCTGATCAGTAGAACTTCTTTGTGGTCAGTTGTTTTTTTTGGCCAGCGTCTTCACCAGATTAGTCATGAAATGAGCCTAAATGTTTATCAAGTTCATCAGTTCCCCTACACACACATCCTCCACAAGTTTTGTTTGTGTTCCTTTTTCTTTTTAATTAACCCAGTGTTTTTTCCAGGCAGTAACAGTGATTAGATGAGGGGTCGTGAGGCAATGGGTTATTTGGACAGGGCCTTCAATGTGCCCTAGTCTGTTGAAAGATGACGTCCTTCGTAGAATCGTGTAGTAGGCTTAGGCCTCGACCGCTCATCGTTTGAGTCGTGTACACCGGCTCATAGGGGCTTATGTTAACTTCGATTTAACAGCGCGTGAAAGTCCTCTGAAAGCTTTCGGAGACTTTCCCGACACTGGGATGACAACTTCCCCCGAAGGCCAGGGAGCATACAGATGGGCATTTTTATTTACGCCATCTGCCAAGGCCCAGACCAATCTACTGGTCATCACCCATGTGTGAGGGACGGGGAGAGGAAGAGACAGTGTCCTTCTCCAGGTACCAGAGACTGAGGTAGATACCCACCAGGCTGTGTAGGAGGCAGAGAGCGAGTACAAGATGGGGATGGGATTGTTGGTAGATGGGGAAACGATGTGAGATGGCACGAGAAAAAGAGGAGAGGCCCAGTCATTGAATTGTACCAGTCTGCCTCCTCCCCTAAGCATTCTTCCTTTGCCTACCCCTGTGTTTAGACAGAGGTGTAGAGAGAGTGGGAGGGAGAGAAGGAAATTAGGCCAAAGTATGAGGAGAGCAGCTCATCAACCAACGGCCGGATGCTGCCCGCCACTGCTGCTGATGAATCACTAAAAACCCAAGTCCGAGAAATACCCGACGGCCCAGACAGCACCCAATGAATCAGCAACACACTGACGCTGCCATCCTACCACCTGGAGCAGCCATCTGCCTGGCGACTCCCAATTCTCCTCTGTAATACCCTGCCTGCCCTGGGGACTGGAAACGCTCAGAGAAATTGCTTTCCTCTGTGTGAAAGCAGTTCCCGAAGCAGCGGATTGGACAGTGAGTTGACAGACAGAATGTTCTGGTGCTCACCTCTCTTAGAGGCTTTTATTTACAATATTAACAGGTGCAGGATTAATTGGCCAATAAACTTTGTACAGAAAATAACAAACAGGATGTTGACAGAGAATAAATCAAACATATTCTCAGTATAAACTATTGCTTATGACGAAACTCGGGTATAACTCTACACTAGCCAACATATTACCTGTCCAGCCTGCTCTCCCCCAGGCAAAAGCCAACTGAGTAGCTAAACACTCTTTCCAGGAACTCCTTTCATAGCCCCAAAACACATTTCTACCATAAAGGCCTAATTTCTCATGGATATATTAATATAACATTATTAACGGTTTTACATAAACACGCACACTTCAATAACTTGTGCCATAACTTCAACTTTAAGTCACGATACACATTCATGAAGTAATTCACCCCTGCAATAATGAATCACTTTGGTTATTCCCGTCAACCAATAAATGTCCCTTGGTGACAAGTGGACTAATCTGCCTCACACCGGCACTTCTACAAGGAAGCAGCGTGAGATAGGTTGAATGCTGTGATTATACTCTACCAACACTTCGATCATTCTAATAATATATTTCACATCACTAGAGCATGTACCTTTAAATGGGCAGCTTTATTCACGGTAGAAACACTGTTAACAAGTTACATTGTTTTAGTAACTGTCGTGCGCAACAAACACTTTGGCGCCTTCATGTCAAAGTATTTTTGGCAAACAAAATGCGCTACTCAATCCAAAATTCTCTTTTGATTTCAGGTTTCTTGACTTTACCGTGAAGAGATAAAGAGTCTCTTTTTTTCAACCAATAATTTGTTTCATTGTCTGCAAGTCAATAGACACGCGCTCCAAGACACTCTGACATTTTCTGTAACTCCACCGTGGCATCATTAGACTTCAGCAGCCACATTATGACTCGGCTACCAGAGGTCGTGATGTCACACTCTGTCTGACATGTGCTTTTTTTTCTCTCCACCTGAACTCAACACAGTATTCTGCTCAGGCAGACTCGATGGACACCCGAGGATAGTGTGCTAGTATTGCCTCGGTGGGTCTCTCTGGGGTTGTCAGTAGTGTTTAATTGATTAGTTAAGTCTGATTAAAAAAAAAAAACATTTAGCACATCTTGTTTCACAACTTGTGCCGTAGAGCTTTACCTGGGTTCCTCTGTGCGTTTATGTGCTAGGCTACATCACCGCACCTCACCCGGGGGCCGCCTCCTACCTTTTTTGAGATGAACACGGCTGCCTTCATAGAATTAGAGTCTAATAGGATGTCTGTCTGTCTTCATTTGTATGCTTAGGATACATAAACATGTGCATTATAGTTTGAAGTAAGCACAGTGCTGCGCTCAATTGAACACAAAAACAACAGCGCAATGTTGCTGGCTCCTTCCTACAGTCTTCTAATGTAAAGTACTAGTCTGTGTTCTGGGCTTGATCACTGTGGCATAGGCCAACAGACAGACACGGGACTAAACAGCTTCTGTGTCTGGATTTATAGTCACCCATCTGACTGTGCTAAAAGTAGAAGTAAACTTTTAGAAAGGGGGGGAAAATGTGTTTACTTCTCCATCAGTTGGGAATGGCTTTTAAGGTTGTTTCAGTGACTTTAATCAGCCTCAGAAACATGGCACTTTCGCAGCTCACAGACATTAGAGCACAACTTTCAATTGGTGTAATAAAGGCCGAGCTGAAGAGATGGGTGCTGGGTGGTAAGCTTGCTGACGTGTAGTTATTTTGTCGTTGCGCTCTGCTGATCCCAGCTCATTTGTTAGCCTGACTGGCGTTACTCATGTTCCTACTCTCAGGGCCGGGCCTCAGGTTAGTGCAGCATCACGTTGATGGATTTACACCGTGGTGGATGTGTTTGGCTATAGCACACCACTCGTGTTCGGTTTTTCTCTGCTTGTTTTGGGCTGTAAACAGATTTCAAGTAGAAAAGTGCAGTTAGCCGTGGCACTGGTATGGTAAGTTAGCGCAAGTTATTATTATTCTTTTTACCCCAGCAACTGATGATTTCCAACCACGCTATCATTCTGATTTGCCCGGTGGTGTAAAATGAGGAACGGCGTGTCCTTGCTGGCTCTTCTGTGAGAGGGTAAAAAAAAGTGGGTTGGAACAGTGTGCCAACATGCCTGCCCGCCAGTGAGAAAGTGGGGTGCAGTTGTAGTTTCTCTCCATCCCATCCACTCTCTTTTAATTATGTTAATTAGGAATTTGCTACCAAGCGCTGAAATTAATTGCTTCGCTTTCCTTTTTGCCAATAGCCATTAAGTCTGACCCAGTTCCCTCTGGCTGTGGATGGCGTAATGCTTAGGCAGGGACAAAGCGGAAGGGATTCCGGCGGTGTCATCAAAATATGCCCAGATTAATGTGTTGAAGAGGCATGAGATCAATCTGGTTGGCAAACATAGGTGCACTAAAGCACAACCCTGGAAAGTGGCAGAACTGACAGGATACAGGAGGCCAATGTGTTTAACTACTTTAAGAAATGATGTGTTCGTTCCCCGTTGTGCCTGTTGGAAGCTTTGAGGTGACGCGTCACACTTCCATTGTTCCTTCAGGTCTCTGTTGCACCATCTCTACTGCACCATTGTTCCTACATTTGAGACCTGATTTCACGGCTTTCTCCAAAAATGACAGCGTCGCTATAGGCATTCAATGCAAATGTAAAGTCCCTGACGTTTTAGCAGTGGGCATTGCTGGATTATTTGACCAATTGTGGTCACCACCAATGTAACCTCAAATTTTTGGGGGCACTGAGCAAGTTTCATCTCTGCTGAGCGCCAACTTGAACATTGGGAAAATTCTATGCAACTTCCAGCGAAAGTTTACTGTGGACACGGAGGCTGTACCTGCTTTAAGTTTAAACAGTGGCCATGTAGGCTATGGAGAAAACATTTTAACATGGAAATAGTGTTCTGTCATTCAGCCAATGTGTAGTGTTCAATTTAGGTCTACATTCCATGAGACTTTTAAAAGAGAGAAAAAAAAACCTGCATGGCTTGACATGTTTTGTATATTTATAAATGTACCCCCTTTTCTCCTCAGTTTTGTGATATCCAATTGGTTAGTTAGTCTTGTCCCATCGCTGCAACTCCCTTACAGACTCAGGAGAGGCCACGGTCTTTAGCCATGTGTCCTCCGAAACACGACCCTGCCAAGCCGCACTGCTCCTTGACACGCTGCTCGCTTATCCCGGAAGCCAGCCGCACCAATGTGTCAGGAGGAAACGCCGTCCAATTGGCGACCATGTCAGCATGCATGCACCAATTGTTGCTTATTGCTGACTACAAATGATCTATAACTGGGCTAATAACTCACTAACTAGCAAAGGATATGAACAAATTGTGCACATGTGGCTACATGCAGCTCTCGCTTTGATCTCAAAACAAGCGCATCTACTCACGACCGCTCATGCTGTAAACGCAGTCCAGTTCAAAGTAAGTGGCACAGGATTCATATATGGCAATGGTATATTTGCATATAGGCCAACTGCAGCTCTGATTGTTAATGCCACACCGGTCTGTAAAGTATGGGCTGAGTAGTGCATGTTAATGCAATAGAATCGTACTCCAAAGGCATTCTGCCTACAACAAAATCTCTTGCGTAGTTAGTTTTGTATCTGTATGTTGCAGTGAAAGCAGCTAATATTGCATTGATTCGGTCCCAATTGCCACAGTAAAGGGAAACGTTGATAGTGTTAACAGGGAAAACTCTAGAAGTGGTCACCAACCTTTTCTGAGTTTAGATCACTGAGTCAAAATGCAAGCCGAGATCTACCGCTCATATTTTTCTTTAACAGGAAAAACGTAAGCCTATTCAACATTAACCAATGAAATAGAGTACTGTTGCAATGAGGTTTGTGCAGTAAGCTTTAGGCTAGAGGTCGACCGATTAATCAGAATGGCCGTGGTTGATTATTTTTTTATATATTTTTTATATATAAAAAAACTAACTTCTTGGTGACGGGGCAGTATTTTCACGTCCGGATGAAATGCATGCCCAAATTCAACTGCCCGCTCCTCAACCCCAGAAAATAAGATGTGCATGTTATTCATAGATTTTGATAGAAAACACTCAGAAGTTTCTAAAACGGTTTGAATAATGTCTGTGAGTATAACAGAACTTATGTAGCAGGCGAAACCCCCAGGAAAAAACATTACTATTCTTTTTTTGAGGTCATTCTCTTTTCAATGTGGTTTCATTGGGAATCCAGATTTCTAAGGGACCTTCTTGCAGTTCCTACTGCTTCCACTGGATGTCACCAGTCTTTAGGAAATGGTTGAGGTTTTTCCTTTGTGTAATGAAGAAGCCCTGTTCAAAACGAGGGTCACTTTCATTGAGGGCTAGGGCTAGGGCCAGGTAGTATAACTTTTTCATTATATTTCATTATATCACAACGGTTTGATTTGTCTTATCTTAGCAATTTCTTCTCAGCTAGCTACATAGCCGTCTTTGTATCAAAGATAATTGCGTAATTATCGTATTTCGCCGTCCTCTTTTCAATGTGGTTTCATTGGGAATCCAGATTTCTAAGGGACCTTCTTGCAGTTCCTACTGCTTCCACTGGATGTCACCAGTCTTTAGGAAATGGTTGAGGTTTTTCCTTTGTGTAATGAAGAAGCCCTGTTCAAAACGAGGGTCACTTTCATTGAGGGCTAGGGCTAGGGCCAGGTAGTATAACTTTTTCATTATATTTCATTATATCACAACGGTTTGATTTGTCTTATCTTAGCAATTTCTTCTCAGCTAGCTACATAGCCGTCTTTGTATCAAAGATAATTGCGTAATTATCGTATTTCGCCGTCCTAACGTAGTCTTCACTAGCCAGCTAGCTAACGTCCACTGATTAGCTGCACTGGAGAAACTATTACACACAACTGAACGACTTGATTAGTTTAGTGTTAGCTACCTACATAGCTGTCTTTGCTGTCTTCGTATCATCGTATCATCGTATCCAAGATAATTGTGTTGTTTAGGTTTAGAGTGTGTAGTCTTAGAGTGATTATCTTAATTTACCGAGGTTAGCTAGCCAGCTATTTGTCGTCCTTAACGTAGGTGACTCTGCTAGCTAGCCAACAGCTAGCCAACGCTAGCCAACGTCTTCTGTATAGAACTCAACTACCCGGTCGCATTCACAGGTTGTATCACATTTTCACTTCATTTCATTACAGTACAACGGTTTGATTTGTTTGATCGTAGCTAGCTACAACTTGCAGGTGCCTTGGTGGAAGATGACTGGCATTCTGGTGCAGTCCATGAGGAGATGCACTGCAGTACTTAATGCAGCTGGTGGCCACACCAGATACTGACTGTTGATTTCGACTCCCCCCTCCCCCTTGTTCAGGGACACATTATTCAATTTCTGTTAGTCACATGTCTTCCTCCTATTGCAAGACAATGCTAGACCTCATGTGGCTGGAGTGTGTCAGCAGTTCCTGCAAGAGGAAGGCATTGATGCTATGGACTGGCCCGCCCGTTCCCCAGACCTGAATCCAATTGAGCACATCTGGGACATCATGTCTCGCTCCATCCACCAACAGACTGTCCAGGAGTTGGCGGATGCTTTAGTCCAGGTCTGGGAGGAGATCCCTCAGGAGACCATCCGCCACCTCATCAGGAGCATGCCCAGGTGTTGTAGGGAGGTCATACAGGCACGTGGAGGCCACACGCACTACTGAGCCTCATTTTGACTTGTTTTAAGGACATTACATCAAAGTTGGATCAGCCTGTAGTGTGGTTTTCCATTTTAATTTTGAGTGTGACTCCAAATCCAGACCTCCATGGGTTGATACATTTGATTTCCATTGATCATTTTTGTGTGATTTTGTTGTCAGCACATTCAACTATGTAAAGAAAAAAGTATTTAATAAGAATATTTCATTCATTCAGATTTGGGATGTGTTATTTTAGTGTTCCCTGAATTTTTTTTGAGCAGTGTATATCACACACACACAATTATTTGTATTTTTTGGGTGGACGGACATTTTACAGTGTAAACTTAAAACGACCATGTATATATGTTAATTTATCACTCTTTGGACATAGGCGGCCCTGAAAAAACACTAAGGTGGCCCGTCCAATTCTTTTCTATGCAGAAGAAACCCTGCAAGAGTACATTTACATTTACATTTAAGTCATTTAGCAGACGCTCTTATCCAGAGCGACTTACAAATTGGTGCATTCACCTTATGACATCCAGTGGGACAGTCACTTAACAATAGTGCATCTAAAACTTAGGGGGGGTGGGGTGAGAGGGATTACTTAACCTATCCTAGGTATTCCTTAAAGAGGTGGGGTTTCAGGTGTCTCCGGAAGGTGGTGATTGACTCCGCTGTCCTGGCGTCGTGAGGGAGTTTGTTCCACCATTGGGGGGCCAGGGCAGCGAACAGTTTTGACTGGGCTGAGCTGGAGCTGTACTTCCTCAGTGGTAGGGAGGCGAGCAGGCCAGAGGTGGATGAACGCAGTGCCCTTGTTTGGGTGTAGGGCCTGATCAGAGCCTGGAGGTACTGAGGTGCCGTTCCCCTCACAGCTCCGTAGGCAAGCACCATGGTCTTGTAGCGGATGCGAGCTTCAACTGGAAGCCAGTGGAGAGAACGGAGGAGCGGGGTGACGTGAGAGAACTTGGGAAGGTTGAACACCAGACGGGCTGCGGCGTTCTGGATGAGTTGAAGGGGTTTAATGGCACAGGCAGGGAGCCCAGCCAACAGCGAGTTGCAGTAATCCAGACGGGAGATGACAAGTGCCTGGATTAGGACCTGCGCCGCTTCCTGTGTGAGGCAGGGTCGTACTCTGCGGATGTTGTAGAGCATGAACCTACAGGAACGGGCCACCGCCTTGATGTTAGTTGAGAACGACAGGGTGTTGTCCAGGATCACGCCAAGGTTCTTGGCGCTCTGGGAGGAGGACACAATGGAGTTGTCAACCGTGATGGCGAGATCATGGAACGGGCAGTCCTTCCCCGGGAGGAAGAGCAGCTCCGTCTTGCCGAGGTTCAGCTTGAGGTGGTGATCCGTCATCCACACTGATATGTCTGCCAGACATGCAGAGATGCGATTCGCCACCTGGTCATCAGAAGGGGGAAAGGAGAAGATTAATTGTGTGTCGTCTGCATAGCAATGATAAGAGAGACCATGTGAGGTTATGACAGAGCCAAGTGACTTGGTGTATAGCGAGAATAGGAGAGGGCCAAGAACAGAGCCCTGGGGGACACCAGTGGTGAGAGCGCGTGGTGAGGAGACAGATTCTCGCCACGCCACCTGGTAGGAGCGACCTGTCAGGTAGGACGCAATCCAAGCGTGGGCCGCGCCGGAGATGCCCAACTCGGAGAGGGTGGAGAGGAGGATCTGATGGTTCACAGTATCGAAGGCAGCCGATAGGTCTAGAAGGATGAGAGCAGAGGAGAGAGAGTTAGCTTTAGCAGTGCGGAGCGCCTCCGTGATACAGAGGAGAGCAGTCTCAGTTGAATGACTAGTCTTGAAACCTGACTGATTTGGATCAAGAAGGTCATTCAGAGAGAGATAGCGGGAGAGCTGGCCAAGGACGGCACGTTCAAGAGTTTTGGAGAGAAAAGAAAGAAGGGATACTGGTCTGTAATTGTTGACATCGGAGGGATCGAGTGTAGGTTTTTTCAGAAGGGGTGCAACTCTCGCTCTCTTGAAGACGGAAGGGACGTAGCCAACGGTCAGGGATGAGTTGATGAGCGAGGTGAGGTAAGGGAGAAGGTCTCCGGAAATGGTCTGGAGAAGAGAGGAGGGGATAGGGTCAAGCGGGCAGGTTGTTGGGCGGCCGGCCGTCACAAGACGCGAGATTTCATCTGGAGAGAGAGGGGAGAAAGAGGTCAGAGCACAGGGTAGGGCAGTGTGAGCAGAACCAGCGGTGTCGTTTGACTTAGCAAACGAGGATCGGATGTCGTCGACCTTCTTTTCAAAATGGTTGACGAAGTCATCTGCAGAGAGGGAGGAGGGGGGGGGGCGGAGGATTCAGGAGGGAGGAGAAGGTGGCAAAGAGCTTCCTAGGGTTAGAGGCAGATGCTTGGAATTTAGCGTGGTAGAAAGTGGCTTTAGCAGCAGAGACAGAGGAGGAAAATGTAGAGAGGAGGGAGTGAAAGGATGCCAGGTCCGCAGGGAGGCGAGTTTTCCTCCATTTCCGCTCGGCTGCCCGGAGCCCTGTTCTGTGAGCTCGCAATGAGTCATCGAGCCACGGAGCGGGAGGGGAGGACCGAGCCGGCCTGGAGGATAGGGGACATAGAGAGTCAAGGGATGCAGAGAGGGAGGAGAGGAGGGTTGAGGAGGCAGAATCAGGAGATAGGTGGGAGAAGGTTTGAGCGGAGGGAAGAGATGATAGGATGGAAGAGGAGAGAGTAGCGGGGGAGAGAGAGCGAAGGTTGGGACGGCGCGATACCATCCGAGTAGGGGCAGTGTGGGAGGTGTTGGATGAGAGCGAGAGGGAAAAGGATACAAGGCAGTGGTCGGAGACTTGGAGGGGAGTTGCAGTGAGGTTAGTGGAAGAACAGCATCTAGTAAAGATGAGGTCGAGCGTATTGCCTGCCTTGTGAGTAGGGGGGTAGGTGAGAGGGTGAGGTCAAAAGAGGAGAGGAGTGGAAAGAAGGAGGCAGAGAGGAAAGAGTCAAAGGTAGACGTGGGGAGGTTAAAGTCGCCCAGAACTGTGAGAGGTGAGCCGTCCTCAGGAAAGGAGCTTATCAAGGCATCAAGCTCATTGATGAACTCTCCGAGGGAACCTGGAGGGCGATAAATGATAAGGATGTTAAGCTTGAAAGGGCTAGTAACTGTGACAGCATGGAATTCAAAGGAGGCGATAGACAGATGGGTAAGGGGAGAAAGAGAGAATGACCACTTGGGAGAGATGAGGATCCCGGTGCCACCACCCCGCTGACCAGACGCTCTCGGGGTGTGCGAGAACACGTGGGCGGACGAAGAGAGAGCAGTAGAAGTAGCAGTGTTGTCTGTGGTGATCCATGTTTCCGTCAGTGCCAAGAAGTCGAGGGACTGGAGGGAGGCATAGGCTGAGATGAACTCTGCCTTGTTGACCGCAGATTGGCAGTTCCAGAGGCTACCGGAGACCTGGAACTCCACGTGGGTCGTGCGTGCTGGGACCACCAGAGTAGGGTGGCCGCGGCCACGCGGTGAGGAGCGTTTGTATGGTCTGTGCAGAGAGGAGAGAACAGGGATAAACAGACACATAGTTGACAGGCTACAGAAGAGGCTACGCTAATGCAAAGGAGATTGGAATGACAAGTGGACTACACGTCTCGAATGTTCAGAAAGTTAAGCTACGTAGCAAGAATCTTATTGACTAAAATGATTAAAATGATACAGTACTGCTGAAGTAGGCCAGCTGGCAGTGGGTGCGTTGTTGACACTACACTAATCAAGTCGTTCCGTTGAGTGTAATAGTTTCTGCAGTGTTGCTATTCGGGGCTAGCAGGCTAGCTAGCAGTGTTGTTTACGTTACGTTGCGTTAAAAGAACGACAATAGATGGCTAGCGAACCTAGAAAATCGCTCTAGACTACACAATTATCTTTGATACAAAGACGGCTATGTAGCTAGCTAAGTAGCTAGCTACGATCAAACAAATCAAACCGTTGTACTGTAATGAAATGAAGTGAAAATGTGATACAACCTGTGAATGCGACCGGGTAGTTGAGTTCTATACAGAAGACGTTGGCTAGCGTTGGCTAGCTGTTGGCTAGCTAGCAGAGTCACCTACGTTAAGGACGACAAATAGCTGGCTAGCTAACCTCGGTAAATTAAGATAATCACTCTAAGACTACACACTCTAAACCTAAACAACACAATTATCTTGGATACGATGATACGATGATACGAAGACAGCAAAGACAGCTATGTAGGTAGCTAACACTAAACTAATCAAGTCGTTCAGTTGAGTGTAATAGTTTCTCCAGTGCAGCTAATCAGTGGACGTTAGCTAGCTGGCTAGTGAAGACTACGTTAGGACGGCGAAATACGATAATTACGCAATTATCTTTGATACAAAGACGGCTATGTAGCTAGCTGAGAAGAAATTGCTAAGATAAGACAAATCAAACCGTTGTGATATAATGAAATATAATGAAAAAGTTATACTACCCGTTGGAGCGACGTGCAGATGCGACCACTCGCTCCAACCGAGTAGTGTACAGTGTCTGTGTACTGATTTGGTGTCTCTGAAATCCCAGACCTTGGGCAACAGCACTTGAACATTGTTCATGTGGGAGGCAACCTGTCTGCCTAGGGAGACAAGTCTGAGTTGGATATGACCAGTGGTTCTGCTCCAGCAGAGGGGGATGGGCTCTGCTACAGGTGCCATGGCAACAGTGCCAAGTAGGGCCACATAATCAGCTCATTGGCCTCGTTGAGGATCACTAAAACATTCCACATTCAAAGTCAAACTGATGCTGTTGCCGCGGCCGGGTAACTCAAACAATGACGCAGTGTTAGTCTTCCAAGTGACACTTCGTGCATGTCGCCTGCTTAAAAAATAAAGTAAAAAGACAGCTCAGCATAGCCATCGATGAGGACAATCCTTCACATCAAAGAGACCTGATATCCTTGACCCCTCTCTCCCTTTAGTGTCCTCCACTGGTCTCCTGTAAAAGCAGGTTGCCTCCCGTCCCCGTAGATATTGAAGGATTTCCCCTGATTGCTCTGGAATGTGAGAGAGGAGGATTGGGAAGGAGGATGGAAAAGGTGGTCATAGCTATTACTTGACTGTCTAAGGGGTCATATGGGGTAGGCTGCTATATATGACACAGAAGAGTGGCTGCCTAATCTGATCTTGGACACAGGCCTGTTCCTATAGCATGATACAGGCCTGTTCTTATGACAGTTTTCACACACATGGTCTTCCTCTAACACTGTGAAGGTGTTCCACAGCCATGGTAAAATTGTCAGCCTTCATCTAAATAACAATCCATTTCTCTCCTCTGCCTAATCCTCTTTTGCTACACATTCCAGCGCAAATGTTTTCCAGTCAAACCCAATACTTCAAATGCTTTTGCTCTGAGCACAACAGGAATGCTGAGTAAAGGAAGCTCATTCTTTTGAGCGTTTCCACGTTGCTGAAATCACATTACTCATTCTACTTTAATAATGTCTCACAACGGTGTGTCTTTCTTTGGTTTATTCTGTGTGCTTTCCCTCACTGTTGAAGTTACCTACCTTGTTGAATATCTCACGATTGTGGCCTATGTGCGTGCCTACATGTATCTACACTACATGGTCAAAGGTATGGTGGACACCCCTTCACATTAGTGGACTCTGCGATTTCACACCCATTGCTGACAGGTGTATAAAATCGAGCACAGAGCCATGCAATCTCCATAGACGAACACTGGCAGTATAATGGCCTTACTGAAGAGCTCAGTGACTTTCAATGTGGCATCGTCCATAGGATGCCACCTTTCCAAATTTCTGCCTTGCTAGAGCTGCCCCCGTCAACTGTAACTGCTGTTGTGAAGTGGAAACTTCTTGGAGCAACACCGGCTCGGTTGGGAAGTGGACGCAGAACGGGACCACAAAGTGCTGAAGCCTGTAAAAATAATCTTTCCTCGATTGCAACACTCACTACAAAGTTCCTAACTGCTTCTGGAAGCAACGTCAGCACAAGAACTGTTCGTCAGGAGCTTCATTTCATGGGTTTCCATGGCTGAGCAGCCACATACAAGCCTAAGATCACCATGTGCAATGCCAAGTGTTGGCTGGAGGGGTGTAAAGCTCGCTGCCATTGGACTCTGGAGCAGTGGAAACGCGTTGTCTGGAGCGATGAATCACGCTTCACCATATGGCTGTCTGACGGACAAATCTGTATTTGGCGGATGCCAGGAGAACGCTACCTGTCCTAATGCATAGTGCCACCTGTAAAGTTTGGTGGAGGAGGAATAATGGTGTGAGGCTGTTTTTCATGGTTTAGGCTAGGCATCTTTAGTTCCAGTGAAGGGAAATCTTAATCGTACAGCATGCATTCTAGATTATTCTATGCTTCCCACTTTGGCAACAGTTTCCTGTTTCAGCATGAAAATACCCCCATGCACAAAGCAAGGTCCATACAGAAATGGTTTGTTCAGATCAGTGTGGAAGAACTTGACTGGCCTGCACAGAGCCCTGGCCTCAACCCCATCGAACACCATTGTGAAAAATTGGAAGGCCAACTGCCAGCCAGGCCTAATTGCCCAACACCAGTGCCCGAGCTCACTAATACTCTTGTGGCTGAATGGAAGCAAGTCCCAGCAGCAGTGTTCCAACATCTAGTGGAAAGCCTTCCCAGAGTGGAGGCTGTTATAGCAGCAAAGGGCAGCAAACTCCATATTAATGCCCCATGACATTTGGAATGAGATGTTGGCCGAGCAGGCGTCCACATACTTTTGACCATGTAGCGTATGTGTTTTTCCTCATTACTGAAGACCTCACTTTCTCATTTGTACTTCAAGTAGGGCTACGTTCATTGTACTTAGGACACGGGTTAGTGTCTGCGAGTAGGGTGAATGGTGTATTCCACAGAGGGTCGAGTGTTTGCACTCCTCCCTGGTAATTGATTGATTGAATTAAGGCGCTCTCCTCACCTGGTTGTCTCGGTCAGTGGCGGCCAAACTGGGGCGCGCGAGGGTGCATTTTCAAAATTGGGTAGTGCACCAGTTTTCCACCAGTCATGTCAGTCATTACATACCTTTTTAGAGAGCTTATTATAACTTTGTTAGAAACGTTCAGATCAGCTAATGTTTTTATTTTTTTAGGCCATAGATTTTGTTGTAATGTTTTGTTTGAAGCTATCAAATATCACACGGATACACATGAGACATGGCACAATGTATAGAATTGTAAGAAAATGAGCTTTAAAACGGTGTATGTTCTCTGCACCCCTTGACAAAATGTGTAGACTTGCAGGAAATGAGCTTTAAACCTGCAAAATGTTCTCTCTGCCAACAAAGAAGTGTGTGAACAGTGCTTGTGCCCATAGAAATGGACGTGCGTGTAAACATTTGGGATTCCCTAGTCTAGGTCTTAATTGAAAGAAAAAAACAGCAGACACTAGGGCATCCATGGAATGACTGACACCCCCACTAAGCATTCTACAGTACCACCAGGAATCTTATGACCCCTGCTGGAGAGACGATCCCAAACTGTCATCTGTTAGGGACTCTTCTTTACTCCACCTCAGCATGAGCTATTTGTAGAGTTCTAGACAGGCTCTGCTTTGCCCATTTTCACTGTAAAAACATAAATAACACAAATGGCCAGTGATTGAAAACCGACACTACGGTGTGCCCTAATGAATATGACCCAGGCCACAGAGGGGACAACACCCTTCCCAACCCTGTTTTTACAATCTGTAACACACTATCTTTCTGTATCCCTCCAGGGCCGGTGGTGTATGTGCTAGACCTGGCGGACCGGCTAATCTCCAAGGCCTGTCCCTTCACCGCCGCTGGCATCATGGTGGGCTCCATTTACTGGACCGCCGTCACCTACGGGGCTGTCACTGTCATGCAGGTGAGACCATAAAAATAAAACTCACACGGCTGTGTTTATTAACAGTACGGCAGAGTACGGCTTGACCATGGTGTCCCCTCTGTCCCTGTGCCCAGGTGGTGGGCCATAAGGAGGGCCTGGACGTGATGGAGCGGGCAGACCCCCTGTTCCTGCTCATCGGCCTGCCCACCATCCCCGTCATGCTGATCCTGGGGAAGATGATCCGCTGGGAGGACTACGTGCTGCGCGTCTGGAGGAAGTACTCCAACAAGCTGCAGATCCTCAACAGCATCTTCCCAGGTCAGAACGGACACATTGGTAGGGATGCCCACCGTTCCGCAACACCAGTGTTATACTAAAATGGGTGGAGTTCAGCTTATTCATTGTGTGTGTCTGTATGATGAAGAGTGGGTGATAAAGATCTTGATAGATGATGCTAATATTGAGCTTTTTGTGCGCATGATAAATGTCTGATTTATTTTGTGTGAACACTGGCTTTCCCAGTGTGTGCGCAGTGTTTGTTGGGGATAAAAGAGTACTACGAGGTGGTCCGTCTGTTGGGGGTGGTGGTGGTGGTGGGTAGGTCCAGTAGTGGGGAGGGTCCCCACTGATCTCATCAAGGTAGTGATTGGTGTGGGGAAAAACCCGACAACCTTTTCTCCAGGCTCAGCTTGCTGGGCAAAAGCACTCCTCTACCCCCAGTCGGCTGCCCGAACTAGAGATACCAACACCAACTGGTACAGACTGATGCATATACTCATCACTTGATGAATGTGCGTGTATTGTGCGGCATATCTAGCTTTGTGAAGATGTATTGGCAAAACTTCAACACCCACAATGCACCAAACCCCATCCTTACCCTGCCCCCTCCTCTCGGTCTCTCTCAGGGATTGGGTGTCCAGTGCCTCGTATCCCGGCAGAGGCCAGCCCCCTGGCAGACCACGTGTCAGCCACTAGAATCCTATGTGGCGCTCTGGTCTTTCCCACCATCGCCACCATCGTAGGCAAACTCATGTTCAGCAGCGTCAACTCCAACCTGCAGAGGACCATCCTGGTGGGTAACAAAAACAAACGTGTGTCATGTCAGTCATACACAATCCTATTTAATGATTGCAGGGTTTTTGCAATGGCTTTACAGTGCATTCAGAAAGTATTCCGACCTCTTCCTTTTTCCCACATTTTGTTACTTTACAGTTTTTTTCAAAAATTGATTAAATAAAACATTGTCCTCATTAATCTACACACAATACCACTTAATGACCAAGCAAAAACAGGTTATTTTTTCCTTCTCACATTTATAAAAAAACAAATACCTTATTTACATAAGTATTCAGACACTTTGCTATTGAGCTCAGGTGCATTCTGTTTCCATTGATAATCATTCAGATGTTTCTACAACTTGATTGGAGTCCAGTTGTTGTAAATTCAATTGATTGGACATGATTTGGGAAAGCACACACCTGTCTATATAGGTCCCACAGTTGACAGTGCATGTCAGAGAAAGAAAACAAGCCATGAGTTCGAAGAAATTGTCCATAGAGCTCAGAGACAGGATTGTGTTGAGGCACAGATCTGGGGAAGGTTACCAAAACATTTCTACAGCATTGAAGATCCCCAAGAACACACTGGCCCCCATCATTCTTAAATGGAAGAAGTTTGGAACCCCCAAGACGTTTCCTAGAGCTGGCCGCCTGGCCAAACTGAGCAATCGGGGGAGAAGGGCCTTGGTCAGGGAGGTGACCAAGAGAACCCTATGGTCACTCTGACAGAGCTCCAGAGTTCCTCTGTGGAGATGGGAGAACCTTCCAGAAGGACAACCATCTCTGCAGCACTCCACCAGTCAGGGCATTATGGTAGAGTGGCCATACCATGAGAAACAAAATTCTCTCGTCTGATGAAACCAAGATTGAACACTTTGGCTTGAATGCCAAGCGTCATGTCTGAAGGAAACCTGGCACCATCTTTACGTTGAAGCATGATGGTGGCAGCATCATGCTGTGGAGGATGTTTTTCAGTGGCAGGGACTGGGAGACTAGTCAGGATTGAGGGAAAGATGAACGGAGCAAAGTACAGATAGACCCTTGATGAAAACCTGCTCCAGAGCACTCAGGACCTCAGACTGGGGCCCTAAGCACACAGCCAAGACAACGCAGGAGTGGCTTTGGGACAAGTCTCAATGTCCTTGAGTGGCCCAGCCAGAGCCCGGACTTGAACCCGATCGAACATCTCCGGGGTTTCTCCTAGTCTTTCCAAAAACAGGTATTCCTAGCTTGTAGCGTCATACCCAAGAAGACTCGAGGCTGTAATCGCTGCCAAAGGAGCTTCAACAAAGTACTGAGTAATGGGTCTGAACACTTATGTAAATGTGATATTTTGACAAACCTGTTTTTGCTTTGTCATTATGGGGTATTGTGCGTAGATTGATGAGGGTGGAAAAAACATTTGAATCCATTTTTTAATAAGGCTGTAACATAACAAAATGTGGAAAAAGTCAAGGGGTCTGAATACTTTCCAAATGCACTGTACCTATACTATCTCCTCCCTCCTTCTGGCCCATTCCGAGGTAACTATTCCTCAGCCAAGGGGAACTCCCCTACTTTTATTCTAGAACTCATGATTTTAGACCAGGGGTCTTCAACCTTTTCTTGCTGAGGGACCCCCTCCAATGCAAACCGATGAGACAGGGACCCCATCATAAGTTAGCAAAAAATGTTTTTCCCACATCTTATCACGTGAATGGTAATGGCAAGGAGAAGTAATCAACATTTTAAAATTAATAGATTTGTCAGATGTCTCCACATTATAATTGGAAGAGGAAGTGTGAACTCTAACACAGCCTATTAACTAGAAAGGTAACTCCAAACTAGAGGTTGACCGATTATGATTTTTCACCGCCGATACCGAGTTATTGGAGGACCAAAAAAGCCGATGCCGATTAATCGGCCTATTTTTTTACATTTGTAATAATGACAATTACAACTACTGAATATAATACATCAAAATCAATTTAGCCTCAAATAAATAATGAAACATGTTCAATTTGGTTTAAATAATGCAAAAAAAGAAAGTAAAAGTGCAATATGTACCATGTACGAAAGCTAATGTTTAAATTCCTTGCTCAGAACATGAGAACATATGAAAGCTGGTGGTTCCTTTTAACACGAGTCTTCAATATTCCCAGGTAAGAAGTTTTAGGTCGTAGCTGTTATAGGAATTATAGGACTATTTCCCTATATACCATTTGTATTTCATTAACCTTTTTAGCGGTGCGCACACCGCTAACTAGCTAGCCATTTCACATTGGTTACACCAGCCTAATCTCGGGAGTTGATAGGCTTGAAGTCACAAACAGCGCAATAATTGACGCACAACGCAGAGCTGCTAGCAAAACGCAGGAAAGTGCTGTTTGAATGAATGCTTACGAGCCTGCGGCTGCCTACCACTGCTCAGTCAGATACTCGTATGCTCAGTCAGATTATATGCAACGCAGGACACACTAGGTAAACTAGTAATATCATCAACCATGTGTAGTTAACTAGTGATTTATGATTGTTTTTTATAAAATAAGTTTAATGCTAGATAGCAACTTACCTTGGCTTACTGCAGTCGCGTAACAGGCAGTCTCCTTGTGGAGTGCAACGAGAGGCAGGTGGTTAGAGCATTGGACTAGTTACTGTAAGGTTGCAACAATCTTGCAACCTTACAGTTAATGGAACCGATCCCCCGACAAGGTGAAAATCTGTCGTTCTGACCCTGAACGAGGCAGTTAACCCACCGTTCCTAGGCCGTCATTGAAAATAAGAATGTGTTCTTTAACGAGACCGATCCCCCGACAAGGTGATTGAAAGCTTGAAATCGTCCCTATTTAATCGGTCGACCTCTACTCCAAACACATTTTTGCTAAGAGCAGCTGTTTAGTTTGTTAAACAAAGGTTAGCCATGTGTTGGCAAAAATGTATGTCCAAGTCAAGAAAGCTTACCAGCAGCCAGCGAGAATTGCCACACTGATAGCCTATCCATGGGTGCTTTTTCAAAGTTGAATTTCCTCCAATGAGTGTAATTTGCGAGAAATGAAATGAAGTTGACATCATTAGAAATGATATTCTCCTCTTCTACTGTAGGTATGTAATTCAAAATGTGTTTATTCTGTTGCTAGCAATATTCATACCAAAAATAATGTTTTATATACACTGAATAGAAATATGAATGGGTCCAACATGTAAAGTGTTGGTCCCATGTTTCATGAGTTGAAATTTTAAAAATCCCAGAAATGTTGTGCATAAAAGTGTTTACATCCCTGTTAGTGAGAATGTATCCTTTTCCATCCACCTGACAGGTGTGACATATCAAGAAGCACGATCATTACATAGGTGCACCTTGTGCTAGAGACAGTAAAAGGCCACTCTAAAATGTTCAGTTTTGTCACACAACACAATGCCACAGATGTCTCACGTTTTGAGGGAGTGTGCAATTGACCGCAGGAATGACCACCAGAGCTGTTGCCAGATAATTGAATGTTAATTTCTCTAAGCTGCCTCCAATGTCGTTTTAGAGAATTTTGCAGTACGTCCAACCGGCCTCACAACCGCAGACCACGTGTAACCACACCAGCCCAGGACTTCCACATCCGGCTTTTTCCTCTTGTGGGATCGTCTGGGGGTGCTGAGGAGTATTTCTGTCTGTAATAAAGCCATTTTGTGGGGGAAAACTCAATCTGATTGGCTGGCCCTGGCTCCCCAAATCCCTCTAAGGCCCACCCATGGCTGCGAAATCCATGGATTAGGGCCTAATTCATTCATTTCAATTGACTGATTTCCTTATATGAAATGTAAGTCAGTAAAATATTTGAATTTTTATTTATTTTTTATTTTACCTTTATTTAACCAGGCAAGTCAGTTAAGAACATATTCTTATTTTCAACGACGGCCTGGGAACAGTGGGTTAACTGCCTGTTCAGGGGCAGAACGACAGATTTGTACCTTGTCAGCTCGGGGGTTTGAACTCGCAACCTTCCGGTTACTAGTCCAACACTCTAACCACTAGGCTACGCTGCCGCTCCCTGAATGATGTGTTATATTTTTGCGGACCCTCTGCAGCACCCCCAGTTGAATACCCTTGTTTTAGACACACACCCGAGAGTGCGCTTCCAGCCAGGTAACCAAAGTGTCGGGGCTTGTCTGTTATGAGTGGCGCTTCCCCTTCTGGACTTTCTGTCTCCTCTGCCCCACACAGACCCTCACAATCAGGTTCCCTTTAACCCCCTAAGGTCGATGTCTGCACCCCCGCAGAAATCTAATTAGCATAAATTCAACAACAAAAATGACAGTTTAAGCTAGAGATGTATCTCAATCCGCCTATGTCGCACTTCCGCATCTGTGGTGAAAGGTGAGAGCTAGAGCCGTGTTTGTCAGACCTCAAGACTCCATCCCTCACCCTGACCTTTTGTTCTTTGTGTCCTGTCTGCAGGGTGGGATTGCGTTTGTGGCCGTCAAGGGAGCGTTTAAGGTGTACTTCAAACAGCAGCAGTACCAGAGGCAAGCCCACCGCAAGATCCTCAACTTCCCCGAGGCAGAGGAAGCCTGGACAGACAGACAGACACACTGACACAAAGGGGGAGTGGGTGGAGCGGAACAGTGAACTCTGAGCAGGAACACTGTCAGACAGACACAGGGATCATTGCTGCCCCCTACCTCTTGTACCCCTCCGAGCAGCCTCGCCTCACATTCAATTTCTGCTCTCTGCGGAGTCATTGTCCTATGCTGCTGACATTTGTGCTGTATGACTATCGCCATGATCTATTGCGTTTTTAAAACACACAGACTAATACAGACATGCGCGGACGCAGACACACACACGAATGTGACTTGTTTTTGTGACTGCCGCACTGCAGTAGCGAGTTGAGTTTTCTTTTTTACATAACCAGTGCTTGCTTATTTTAAGAAATCTGGGACAGGTGTAATTATTAGGCAGGAAAGTTTTAGAAATAATTTGCCAATGTGAAGGGTTTAATGAGGAATATTTCTTTCCTGTGTTTTCAGAGAAATAAGAATAAAGTATCTTTATCACTAAGAGATTATTATTTGAAGGAACATCTTGCCTGCTGCTCTCTTCAGACATTGCCACTCATGTTTCCATTGGTGGAAATGCATAGTCATCATTCATCTATTTTAGCAGCATAGTACCTCATGAAAGTGTGATTGTCTGTACATATTTCATTTATTCTGCAGTTGCTGTATCGGATTAAACCTTTGAGGGTGTTTTTTACTCGCATGTCTCAAGTGTTCCCATTAATTATATTTTTAGTTATTTGTTAGGGATTTTTTTCCCCAAAGCATCTATAACCCTACAGGTCACTTCTATATTTTTTTTCTTAAGAAATACCCAGTCAGTGCACAGATGTCTTCTACTCATGGGATGAGAGCGAATTCAATGTGCAAGCGGCTCATATAGACCTGACGCATGCTGTCTACTGAATGAAGACGTGATTGACTCATCTTTTAACCCAAATCACAATACGCCACAATTCCTTGCTAAAACCAGATTTGTTTATTGGTGTGCATTTGCCTCAAGGCAGTCACAGAATGGGTTAAAATTACAACTATAGTTGTAGAACCAGTATACAGGTGGTCTAAGCTGCTGCCTCAGGAACACATACACCATGGGTTTGAATCTGGTCCACTGCTATTTGTAGCAACTCTCCATCTTTAGTTATTTATTTTTTATTTAACCAGGTAGGCTAGTTGAGAACAAGTTCTCATTTGCAACTGCGACCTGGCCAAGATAAAGCATAGCAGTGTGAACAGACACTTACACATGGAGTAAACAATTAACAAGTCATTGACACAAGTCTATATACATTATGTGCAAAAGGCATGAGGTAGGCAAATAATTACAATTTTGCAGATTAATACTGACATGATCAGATGGTCATGTACAGGTAGAGATATTGGTTTGCAAAAGAGCAAATATAAACAGTATGGGGATGAGGTAGGTAAAATTGGGTGGTCTATTTACCTATAGACTATGTACAGCTGCAGCGATCGGTTAGCTGCTCAGATAGCAGATGTTTGAAGTTGGTGAGGGAGATAAGTCTCCAACTTCAGCGATTTTTGCAATTCGTTCCAGTCACAGGCAGCAGGGAACTGTTGGCTTTAGGGATGATCAGTGAGATGCTACGGGTGGGTGTTGCCATCGTGACCAGTGAACTGAGATAAGGTGGAGCTTTACCTAGCATGGACTTGTAGATGACCTGGAGCCAGTGGGTCTGGCGATGAATATGTAGCGAGGGCCAGCCGACTAGAGCATACAGGTCGCAGTGGTGGGTGGTATAAGGTGGTTTGTAACAAAACGGATGGCACTTTGATAAACTGCATCCAGTTTGCTGAGTAGAGTATTGGAAGCTATTTTGTAGATGACATCGTCGAGGATCGTTAGGATAGTCAGTTTTACTAAGGTAAGTTTGGCGGCGTGAGTGAAGGAGGCTTTGTTGCGGAATAGAAAGCCGATTCTAGATTTGATTTTAAATTGGAGATGTTTGATATGAGTCTGGAAGGAGAGTTTACAGTCTAGCCAGACACCTAGGTACTTATAGATGTCCACATATTCTAGGTCGGAACCATCCAGGGTGGTGATGCTAGTCAGGCGTGCGGATGCAGGCAACGAACGGTTGAAAAGCATGCATTTGGTTTTACTAGCGTTTAAGAGCAGTTGGAGGCCACGGAAGGAGTGTTGTATGGCATTGAAGCTCGATTGGAGGTTAGATAGCACAGTGTCCAAGGACGGGCCGGAAGTATACAGAATCTATCTTGTCCAATAAACATAAAATGTGAGTGGAACTGCCCCACTCCTTAAATCTAATGGTGTGAAAAAGGCATGCTATAAACCAACCACTAGAATATTAATTTAGCATGGTAGATGGATGTAATCTCTGGTCAAGCTCAGCTTTTACATTCACTGTAAAGAAAATGTATTGTGACTTAAATTGAATTTAGTTTCATGGTAGATTATAAATGTATTTTTAACCTTGAAGTGGATGTGTTGAGTCTATTCTAAGGTCCAGATGCACACTGTAGGACAGATTCAATCCAAATTCCTTAGTTCCCTTGTTCATGTCTATGAACTATGGCTGTAAAACAGCTTGAATGAACCACATTTCATAGCATATTACTGAAAGATTACACTTTCGGTTGATGTATAGTGTGCTCTTAGGAGGCAGCTATATCTGGGATACAAATCCTGCGTTGACATATTTCAATAACAGACAACTATTTGTTCCAGTATACAGTGATTTATTAGATAAACACAGGAGAAAATGTAAGACTTAAGCACTCCTGCATTACTGAGCCCTGAACATGTCTGCAGTAACTCAACCAGCCAATTTACAGCAGTGTCCACTGACCGTCTCACTGAACCACACCTTCCATCTTCCATCAGGCTGGTATTCAGTAGGGCACAGTGTAGCAAGACATTTTGCAACAAAATCAAAACAAGCATTTATCAGACAAGTTCAGGTAGTCCCTCTGTTTGGTGCCTAATGAATGCAACCCAGTATCGCAAAATGAACCTGCACAGTTATTCCCATTTTCGAGTGTATACAGATTACTTATGGAAACTATTGAGGAAAAACAGCTTGGTTTCCCCCTAAATACATTAGCAAGCAATGACTACTAGTTGCAAGAGACTTATTCCTACCAAAGGAACACAGCCTGCAGGTCAGTTATTGGTCCCTACCATTGTAAGGTAAGCACTGAACAAACCAGTGGAATTCAATGGAATGTTCGGTATATGTCAGTATACAGCTGTACTTCCTTTAGAAAAAAGTTTGAACATAAATCCATAAGAAATGTCAGTTTCTACCTTGTGGTAAAACACATTACGTTAACCTTAGTTGATATATAGGCCTGAGAACATATGGGAGACATTTGCTGTATCAAAGAGTGGTTGACGCCACCAGTGGTTTGACTTGGCAAGGCTTGTTAACACCTGAGAGACTAGGCCATGGTATAGAGACAGACATGGCACTGACATGAGTACTATCCATGCATCACATGCCAGTGTGTCCATTAGGCTGGATGAGAGCAAGGACTCAAGAATGCAGTGTCCCCCACTTCTACGTAACAGTACAGAGTCAATTAGTGTGTTTAAAGCCACACCACTCTCAGGTTCCCCAGTTTATTGCTTAGTGAGAAGTGCATATTGAGAAACACAGGCCCGACTACACCTTCACCCTCCATACATAGGCCTCTATTGAAACCCTTCAGAAAAAATATGATTATTTTAAAGGGTGTCCTGAGAAAATACTAAATCTGTTTAACCCATCAGACATTCTATAGCAGTCCTTTGTTTTTCTGAAGGATAGCATCTTTAAGATTGCAATGACCCCAAGTCTGACCAACAGAGGCAAAGTGCAGTTGGCTGACTGTCAAAGTCCAGACACTGCTGTGATATGTGTATCCAGCTGACTGCTCCAGCCACAGTTGTGCATCTATTGGTCCAGATTGGTGGTAGACCATCCCCCACCCCCTTTTAAAAAGGTACAACCTTTGTCTCAAATGGAGAAAGATGGGGGGGGGACACCTATGCAATAAATCACTAGTCGAACACAATTCAGATTAAAATATTAACAAGCATAAAAGCTATAAAAAGAAAAATGTATAACTCCAAACAAGTAATTAACATAAATGACAGACATTTAAATATGTTTATTTTTCTTCAATCTCAAATAAAAGCAAACGATTAGAGGGACCCTGAGATGATGCTTGGATAATACAACCCTATAGAGCACTAGTTTAAAAGAAAAGCTTCATGGGACACCTCTCCACCAAATGGGCCCTGACATTTTACCAGTTTAAAAAATAAATAGAGTCAGATCTCAAAACCTGTACATCATGGATTAAAACAGAATTGTTTCCATAAGGCTGATCAACTGAAATGGTGTCCAAAATAGTGTGTTGCACATTCATCTTATTTAAACACAGTCTTTGTGATATCAATTCAGGGAGTTGTCACTGTGCCTTGATGCGTCGCACGAGTACATAAGTACGTGTCCGGCGTGTCTAAAACGATATTATGTACACCCTTTGCAGAGCTATCCTCCTACACCTCAAAAGCTTCACATAATCATCATTAACCAACATTTTACTCTCACCACAGCAGCATGTCCTTGTGGCTAAATCAACTAAAAACACTTCCATGATAAAGTGTCAAGGGGTACTTGTACTGGTTTACAGGGTTCCCGGCCTTGTGGTTGTTTAAGTTATTACTATTCCTCTATAATAGGAGCCCTGCTTCAACATTCTATACATTATTGGGAATGTGTGTTGGTGGGGTTTTCCATGAGACTAAAATTGTGTGACCTCTACTCTTACACGGAGCTATGATGAGATCCACAGCCAAGTTGTGGGAATCAAACACATTTCCAAGTGCCTCTAGTAGCCTCCAGCCTACCACACACAGATACACAAACATACACACATGCAGGCTTAGTCAGATGAGTGTGTTCCTGACTCCTGTTGCCTCGGGGGGACAGGGGGGGGAGACAAAGCAGGGCACCCCCCACCACAGTGCTCCCATGCTGCTCTGGGGGCAGGGCTGCCCGGTCCTCACAGTTTGGCAGCCATGAAGTTGATGTGGGGCTTGGCCAGGGGAAAGAGGGGAAGGCTCCTCTTGAACTCGGTCATGTCCTGGACCAAAGTAGGCTGTACACAGATGGACAGGTCAGTGTATTACACACGTTAACACATCACCCAAAAAGTTACATAATTCTTCCAGTCCTCTATCACAGACACACACTCCTCCTGTATTATAAAAGGATGACTACATTACCTGTGGCAAGGAGGGGGCAGGGACCAGGTTGACGTCATTCTGGGCAGGGAACTCGCCCACGACTGGGCCTAAACAAAAGGACAGAGACATTTAAACAACTGTTAAAAACAGTCAAAGCAACACATTCACACTGACAAACTGAACTTCTATCCCCCAAAAAACTCTCAATCACTTGTACAGTACTCACAGGAGTCCATCTCCCTAGACAGGACATGCACAGACACCTTGTGCCTTTTGGGTGCATCCACAGCCAACAGATCCTACAGAGAGAGAGATAAGAGTTAGATAGAGACACAGAGAAGAGACAGAATTTAATTGAAGTCACTGTCTGTGAAAAATGTATTATAATAGGGTGAAGAAAGTTTCCAGGCTCCTACATCGGAACAAAGTGGATTCAACAGTCATAAATCTGTGGAGGGGGGGGATATGGTGAAATTTATTACACAATTAAAATATTCTGCATGGGGCCTGTGTTGCTTCTGCTGAGGTAGAAATATGGGAAGTCTTTCATTGCTTCGCTATCCTTGGTCCCCTTATCCTCTTGAAACAACACCCTGACAGTGACGCACCCCCTTGTTATGGTTGTTGATCAGTGGCAGTCAGTGCAGTTTAAGATTAGGGAGGACAATTTTTTTTTCATGAGCATGGCCTTATTTCTATTACAGCATATTGGATGACTGTCATTCATATTTCATTCACCCAGTTCAATGTAAAAGTGATAGGTTTAGGCTACTACATGATACTCAATTTCCCTATACCCATCAGGTTGCTACAACATTTCAAGAGGTCGAGAGAAAAAAAAAAAAAAAAAGAGGTAACAGATGTGACACATTCAATACCATTTTGCACACTCTTGCCTGCATCTAGCTGATCTAGGGTGTAATCATTAGTTCAACAGTTGCAAACAAGAGTTTCTATTGGACAAATTCATGCATGTTTATCCCCGTTTCGTTCCATTTGCTTCCATTTAAGAAACTTTTCCCCACAGAATCGGCAGAATGAATATACCCCTGATCACACATAAACACAGTTCACTTTCATAGCAGCCAAGGTTGCATTCCTTCTCATATCTATGCGCTCTCCTCTCACCTGTTCCTTTTACTTGTGGACTTTAATGCAACAGCTGTATGTGACCAGACGAAAAAAAAACTTTCCAAGCCAAACCATATCATAACCGCTACCCACAGTTTTGGGCTCCCCGAGGAGCGCAGCAGTCTACGGCACTGCATCGCAGTGCAAAAGGCATCACTACAGACCCTGGTTCGATTCCAGGCTGTATCACATCTGGCCGTGATTGGGAGTCCCGTGGGGCGGCGTATAATTGGCACAGCGTCGTCCGGGTTTGGTTGGGGTAGGCTGTGAGTGTAAATAAGAACTTGTCCTTTACTTGTTATGGCTGCAATCCCACTAACGGGACAAGTGTCATCAACAACCGCTGAATAGCATAGCGCTACATTCAATAAATATTACTATAAATATTTATATTCATGAAATCACAAGTGCAATATAGGAAAACACAGCTTAGCCTTTTGTTAATCCACCTGTCGTGTCAGATTTTGAAATTATGCTTTACAGCGAAATCCAGGCGTTTGTGTAAATTTATTGATCGCACGACAAAACATTAAGTACACTTAGCATCAGGTAGCTTGGTCACGAAAATCAGAAAAGCAATCAAATTAATCGTTTACCTTTCATGATCTTTGGATATTTTCACTCACGAGACTCCCAGTTACACAACAAATGTTCCTTTTTGTTCCAAAAATATTATTTTTATATCCAAAATACCTCAGTTTGTTTGCCGCGTTGTGTTAAGGAATTCCACAGGAAAGAGCGGTCAAGACAACGCAGGCGAAAATTCCAAATATTTTCCATAATGTCCACAGAAACATGTCAAACGTTTTTTATAATCAATCCTCAGGTTGTTTTTAAAATATACAATCAATAATATATCAACCGCAAATGTCTTTCACAGTAGGAGAGAGAAAAGCAATACCTATCCAAACTCAGTTGTGCGAGCAAAACTCATGTGACCACTTGACGCGATGTTATCGTTCTGGCTCATTTTTCAAAATAAAGGCCTGAAACTGTCTGAAGACTTGACACCTTGAGGAAGCGATAGGAAAAGGAATCTGGTTTATATCCCTTTCAATGGAGCAAAGGGAGGCTATGAAACATGGCGTTTTCAAAATAGAAGCCACTTCCTGGTTTGATTTTCCTCAGGGTTTCTCCTGCAATATCAGTTCTGTTAAACTCACAGACAATATTTTGACAGTTTGAAACTTTAGTGTTTTCTATCCAATACTAATAATAATATGCATATATTAGCAACTGAAACTGAGGAGCTGGCCGTTTACTATGGGCACCTTTTCATCCAAGCTACTCAATACTGCCCCTGCAGCCATAAAAAGTTAACTGACTTGCCTAGTTAAAGAAATTACATTGTTGTCACCATATTAGCTAAAGTGATGTCATAGTCAACATAGCTAATAGAACTAACGCATTAGTAAACCCGTTACGATCATGCAGCAACGTTATGGAAAAGGGGAATACCTAGTCAATTGTACAACTAAATGCCTTCAACTGAAATGTGTCTTCCGCATTTAACCCAACCCCTCTGAATCAGAGAGGTGCGGAGAGCTGCCTTAATTGACACCCACGTCTTCGGCGCCCGGGGAACAGTGGGTTAACGGCCTTGCTCAGGGTCAGAACGACAGATTTTTACCTTGTCAGCTCGGCGATTCCATCCAGCAATCTTTCAGTTACTGGCCCAACGCTCTAACCACTAGGCTACCTGCCACCCTGATACAATGTACAGTCAAGTAAGAAGTTTAGAACTTACACCGGCGGGCCCCAGTGGCAATAAATAAGTAAAACCAAAAGCTTACCTTGACTTGGAAGAGTTCCAGTGTTGTGTTGGATAGTCATAGCCAGCTCGCTAACATAGTATCCCTCTGTTTGAGCAGGGTGTTTTAGTAGGCTAACTGCATTTGCTTAGTTAAGTGAAAGAGAAATATAGCTCTTGCTTCTCGTTCATTTTGGAAGAAATTAGTTCAAAACATTTCTACTATTGTCTCTCTGAGTCAACTAACGCAGTGCTAGCTAGCTGTAGCTTATGCTTTCAGTACTAGATTCAGTATCCGATTCTTCGATTGGGTGGACAACATGTCAGTTCATGCTGCAAGAGCTCTGATAGGTCGGAGGACATCCTCCAGAATTTCTCGTAATTACTGTGTAAGTCTATAGAAGGGGGTGAGAACCATGCGCCTTTTAGGTTTTGTAATGAAGTCAATGTACCCAGAGGACGACGGAAGCTAGCTGTCCTCTGGCTACACCATGGCATGATGCTGTCCTACAGAGTGCTGTTGAGGCTACTGTAGACCTTCATTGCAAATCAGTGTGTCTTAATCAATTATTTGGTGGAGTGAATAGATTTAGTATAGTTTGATCTAAAAAGGATAACTTTTCAAATGTTTTTTTTTGTATGAAATTCACAGAGGATGGTCCTCCCCTTCCTCCTCTAAGGAGCATCCACTGTTGTGGATATTCTGTGAGCACAGCATACCGTGTCAGTGTAACCTCCACAGCTATGAATAGATCCAGGAAGTGGATAAGAGTGGTGGAGGGTTCTAAATGAAACAAGGTGCCATCTTTCAGTGAGGACAGATTGAACAACACACCGGAATGCAGAAGATGGATGAGCAGCTACTATACTCACCCGGTAGAACTGCATGATGTTTTCTTTCGTCAACGTCTTCAGATAGGCCACTTCAATGTTATCTAGAAAATAACAGGAAACACTTTGGACTAAAGGTTGATGATTTGAGATATCCCTCAATATTTCTTGCGCTAGTTGGCTGTACCTGCATCAAAATTCCAGTATTTTTCCTTCATAGCTTGTTCTCCATCTTTATAAGTGGGCAGCTAATTTGTTTTCAGGACTTTTATTTTCTCATGGCTCTCTCGTCACTCTGCAGCAGACATATAGTGAGCAATATGTTTGGAACATCGAAATCGCACTAAAATCACAGTATTGAATTGCAATACATATCGTATCGTCACCTAAGTATTGTGATAATGAGGTCCGTAGTAATTTCACTTTCGTAGTCAAAAAGACAGATCTACCGCTCTACTTTAAATTTAACCAAATTAAAACAGTTCTGCAGGAATGAGGTTTGTGCAGTAGGCCTAATGCATATTGGCTATATGCCTGGCAATATTGTTCTTCTCAAACCATTTTATAATGAACAAACTCTACGCGAAAGAGATGTCACGCTGCATGATACAAATGGTGGTCACACCGGATACTGACTGGTATGACCAACAGATGCATATCTGTTTTCCCAGTCAAGAGGAAACAATTGATTAGGGCCTAATGCATTTATTTCAGTTGACTGATTTCCTGATATAAACTAACTCATAAATTGAAATAATTTTATAATAATTTGCTTTTTTATTTTACTGGACTGATGTTTCCTGCATCTGATGGTCATTGTGCTTTCAAGACAACTGGGAACTCGGAAACAAACAAGGTAAAATCGTGACGTCAGTGATCTTCAAGTCGGAGCTCTCGAAAGATGAGTTTCAGACTTGGAATGACGTGAGTTGGATGACCGTTCCCAAAAAAATTCCCCAGTCGGATCTCATTTTTCCCCCGCAGAGTTCCCAGTTGTCTTGCATGCACTGAAGTCAGATGTCTAAAGTTAGCAGTTGTTTTCAACACGGCATTTAGTCTCAGCGAGGGAGGGAAAGAGCAGCAGAGGGTCAAGCCTCTCATGGTCCCTGCTCTCTCTTTCCTTTCATCCAGTGGGACTGACCAGAGAGAGGGGACACCGTCTTCCACCTTCTACATGTAGGCTAGTATCAAACCTTGCTGGACGCTATAGGCACAGTGATTTGAGCAGTAGAAGCACTCGATTTAGCCACAGATCTTCCGATTCACCGGGTAGGAGTTTGTCTTTTCAGACAAATAAAAAGGTTAAAAATACCTACTGGTGCGCAGGGCTTCTGAATCAAGTGCACCTACCGCCAACTGCGCAACACAATTTTGTTATTTTTTACAAAAGGAGCGCAAGCATTTATCGTTGGCTTTTCTACAGACATGTTGTGACTAGAAATGCCTTGAAGATTGACCAGTTGACAGTGATCGACCGGTTGGTGACCAAGGCCCTACAGGGTCACCAGCCACCCCTACTGTACAATGTCCCTTTATTGGCAAGGCTCCACTTTCTATCATGACATTAGTGGTGACAGTTGCTGCCCTGTCTTCTCCCATCCTCCTTCCCTCTAACAATGAGAACATGGTTTTCATCACTTCTCCCTACTAAGAGTTCTGGATCGAGGTTTACGGCAGATTACCAGCAAATCAGCCCATTACAATCCATAATAGCACTCAGGAGATGCATGAGATGCTGCTTGGGCGAGGTGTCCTCCAGGAGTTTATTCTGGGGCCTAATTGTTGCCAATTTCTGCTGAGAAAACAACCTTCCTTTCCCTCGGGGATCCTCCAGAATGTCAATATAAAAATGTCAATATAAATAAATGCATATTTCATTCAAAACACCTATCCATATAAAAAGGCCTCCTAGCAGTTATAATATGAGGATCAGGAGGAATAACCATTTAGTCGACACTAACTACGCAAACTCCCCACAGATATCACATGGAAAAAGCTCTTATGCCTCCAGACCAGGTAAAGGAAGGGGTGTGTATGTGCGTGTTGCTCATTGTGTCTGCACATGCTCACCCCTGTCGAAGTTGTACTGCTGAGAGATGATCTCCCCCCAGTACTTGGCGCACTCAGCGGCCAGCTTCTTGGGCTTGTCAAGGCGGCGGATTGCCAGGGCCTGGATGTGTTTCTGGAAGGCCTCGTCGTTCATTTCCTCCACAGACATCTCCATGGCTTTTAGGAACGCCTCCACCCGGCTCTCCAGGTAGTGGGGGGCCTTCTCCGACTGGATGATGAAGCGCAGGCCCTGGACCCCGTTAGCGCGCCGCGGACCGCTAAACACTATGTACCCTGAGGAGAGTGAAAGTCAAACAATTCACTGTAAATTCTGGAAAGTGTTTATGTTTAACTGCACACAGTCTACTGTCCCCTTTTCACTGCAGGGTGTTGAGTTCAACTGTATTTGAGTACTTTACAAGATACCAGTCTCCACTTGAGTGTGTGTGCGTGGTCTTACCCAACTGTTCCTTGGTGCGCAGTGTGTTGAAGCAAGGCTCAGAGATGATCTGGCAGAAGAGCTCCAGCAGCATGTTGTCGTGGGTTGTCTGCATGTCTGTCTGGTAGTAGATCTCTATGCCACAGTTGTTGTGCACTTCGTTCCTCTGCTGGTACACATACCAGCCACCTGGAAGGCACAGACAGCAGGGTCATAGTCATTAGGGCACATAATGGAAAAGGTTTCAAAATGTTTTGCAAGTGGGGGGGAACAAGAGTTTCTTATTGGACAAGTCCAGGTAGTACATCCCTGTTTCAGTCCATTTTGTGCCTAACAAACACTCAGTGGACAGTTCATTAGGTACACCACCCCGTTCACGAAAATAGTTCTCCTGCGGAGAGTAAGTCACGTGACCATGGCGTGCTATATAAAGCATGCAGACAGGCATCCAGTTACTGTATGATTGAATGTTAGAATGGGAAAAACATGTGATCTAAGAGACTTTGAGCGTGGTATGGTTGACGGTGCCAGGCGCGCCGGGTCCAGTATCTCAGAAACGACCGGCCTCCTTCCTGGGCTTTTCACGCATGACAGTCTAGGGTTTACCAAGAATGGTGCGTCAAACAAAAAAACATTCAGTCAGCGACCACAGACTAATTAAGATGCAGTACAACAGTGGTGTGCAGCACGGCATCTCGGAATGTATAACTAATCCGTCCTTGTCACGGATGGGCTATTGCAGCAGACGACCACACCAGGTTCCACTCCTATCAGCTAAAAACAAGAGGAAGTGGGTCCAGCAGGCATGCAATCACCAACACAATTAACTGAGTGTCGCCTAGGCGAACAAATCCCAGTTCCTCGAGTTATGCTGATGGCAGTCAGAATTTGGCATAAACAGCATGAGTCCATGGCCCATCCTGCCTGGTGTCAACTGTACAGGCTGGTGGCGTAATGGTGTAGGGAATGTTTTCCTGGCACACGTCAGGCCAATTGAGCAATGTGGCCGTGCCCCGAAGAATTCAGACTGTTATGGAGGCATGGAGGGGGGTGGGGTGTCAGACCCGGTACAGATTGGTGTACCAAATAAACTGGCCACAGTGTACATGTCCCAGGGTTTATTCACATACTGTAGCATCACAATCTTCAACACACACACACATGTACTAACCATGCAATACAGCTTATCCAAATACTGTATAATGCTGCAGGCGCAACTCCGCAAACATTGAGACTTAAAAAATGAATTTAGGAATAGGTAACAAGCCCTAAACAACCTAGCCAGTTGATGCACCCCCGGCTTAACTGTAAATATACAATTACTAAAGAACGTGTTTGAATAGATTTAAAAAGCATAATACAGGACCGTTATATATAGAGTTCAGCTAGAGGACAGTGGTGACACTCTCCAGTCTCCAGACACGCAAACATCACACTTTTTGCTGAGTGGCTGTGAATAGGCATGTTAAAAGCTTTTCATTGGAACTTTCATTTTTTGGGGGAGGATGCGTAAAAACCCCCCGGGATGTGCTGAGTTCATTTGGATATCGACTCACCTATATTTGAGTCCTAAATGATCAAGTAGACTTTGAATGAGGAAAGATGCAGCAGGTTACTTATGCATATCCTTTTCAATGATGAATGATGTGTCAACAGTTCTCCTCAGAATGCAAAAAGTGTGCGAGTGAAGATGAATGGAAGTAAGCCGTTTAAGTATGTGTTTGTAAAAGTGTATGTTATAAGCTTTTTTGTTGGGAAGCTATAAATCAAACCAAATTGATTTGTCACATGCGCTGAATACAACAGGTGTATTAGACAGTGAATTGCAAAAGGGACGGGGGGGGCAATGCAAAAGTTTGGGTAGCCATTTGACTAGCTGTTCAGGAGTCTTATGACTTGGGGATAGAAGCCGTTTAGAAGCCTCTTGGACCTAGACTTGGCGCTCCGGTACCGCTTGCCGTGCAGTAGCAGAGAGAACCGTCTATGACTAGGGTGGCTGGAGTCTTTTTAGGGCCTTCCTCTGACACCGCCTGGTATAGAGGTCCTGGATGGCAGGAAGCTTGGCCCCGGTGATGTACTGGGCAATATGCACTACCCTCTGTAGTGTCTTGCAGTCGGAGGCCGAGCAGTTGCCATACCAGGCAGTGATTGCAACCCGTCAGGATGCTGTCGACGGTGCAGCTGTAGAACCTTTTGAGGATCTGAGTACTCATGACAAATATTTTCAGTCTCCTGAGGGGGAATAGGTTTTGTTGTGCCTGCCTCACGACTGTCTTGGTGTGCTTGGACCATGTTAGTTGTTGGTGATGTGGACGCCAAGGAACTTGGAAGCTCTCAACGTGCTCCACTACAGCCCCACTCGATGAGAATGGGGGCGTGCTTGGTCCTCCTTTCCTGTAGTCCACATTCATCTCCTTTGTCTTGATCACATTGAGGGAGAGGTTGTTGTCCTTGAACCACACGGTCAGGTCTCCGACCTCCTCCCTATAGGCTGTCTCATCGTTGTCGGTGATCAGGCCTACCACTGTTGTGTCATCGGCCAACATAATGATGGTGTTGGAGTCGTGCCTGGCCGAGCAGTCCTGAGTGAACAGGGAGTACAGGAGGGGACTGAGCACCTACCCCTGGGGGGGCCCCCGTATTGAGGATTAGCGTGGCGGATGTGTTGTCGCCTACCCTTACCACATGGGGGAGGCCCATCAAGACGTCCAAGATCCAGTTGTAGAGAGAGGTGCTTAATCCCAGGGTCCTTAGCTTAGTGATGAGCTTTGAGGGAACAATGGTGTTAAACGCTGAGCTGTTGTGAATAGTGTTCTCAGATAGGTGTTCCTTTTGTCCAGGTGGGAAAGGGCAGTGTAGAGTGCAATAGAGATTGCATCGTCTGTGGATCTGTTGGGGTGGTATGCAAATTGGAGTAGGTCTAGCGTTTCTGGGATGTTGATGTTTGTTCAGCTCGTTATATCTGGAGTACTTCTCCTGTCCTATCCGGTGTCCTGTGTGAATTTAAGTATGCTCTCTCTAATTTTCTCTTTCGGAGGACCTGAGCCCAAGGACCATGCCTCAGGACTTCCTGACATGACGACATGATTGCTGTCCCCAATCCACCTAGCCGTGCTGCTGCTCCAGTTTGAACTGTTCTGCCTGTGATTATTATTATTTGACCATGCTGGTCATTTATGAACATTTGAACATCTTGGCCATGTTCTGTTACAATCTCCACCCGGCAGAGCCAGAAGAGGACTGGCCACCGCACATAGCCTGGTTCCTCTCTAGGTTTCTTCCTAGGTTTTGGCATTTCTAGGGAGTTTTTCCTAGCCAGTGCTTCTACACCTGCATTGCTTGCTGTTTGGGGTTTTATGCTGGGTTTCTGTACAGCACTTTGAGATATCAGCTGATGTACGAAGGGCTATATAAATACATTTTGATTTGATGTGAGCCATGAGCAGCCTTTCAAAGCACTTCATGGCTACAAACGTGAGTGCTATGGGTCGGTAGTCATTTAGGCAGGATACCCTAGTGTTCTTGGGCACAGGGACTATGGTGTTCTGCTTGAAATATGTTGGTATTACAGATTCAGACAGGAAGAGGTTGAAAATGTCAGTAAAGACACTTGCCAGTTGGTCAGTGCATGCTCGGAGTACACGTCCTAACATCGGCTGTGGAGAGCGTGATCACACAGTCGTCCGGAACAGCTGATGCTCTCATGCATGTTTCAGTGTTACTTGCCCCGAAGCCAGCATATAATTTATTTAGCTTGTCTGGTAGGCTTGTGTCACTGGGCAGCTCTCAGCTGTGCTTCCCTTTGTAGTCTGTAATAGTTTGCAAGCCCTGCCACATCCGACGAGCATCAGAGCCGGTGTAGTACAATTCTGTCTTGTATTGACGCTTTGCCTGTTTGATGCTTCGGAGGGCATAGCGAGATTTCTTATTAGCTTCCGGGTTAGAGTTCCACTCCTTGAAAGTGGCAGCTCTACCCTTTAGCTCAGTGCGTATGTTGCCTGTAATCCATGGCTTCTGGTTGGGGTATGTACATACAGTCACTGTGGGGACGACGTCCTCGATGCACTTATTGATAAAGCCAGTGACTGATGTGGTGTACTCCTCAATGCCAACGGAAGAATCCCGGAACATATTCCAGTCTGTCCTAGCAAAACAGTCCTGTAGCTTAGCATCTGCTTTAACTGACCACTTTCTTATAGACCGAGTCACTGGTGCTTCCTGCATTATTTTTTGCTTATAAGCAGGAATCAGATTTGCCAAATGGAGGGCAAGGGAGAACTTTGTACACATCTCTGTGTGTGGATTAAAGGTGGTCTAGAAATGTTTTCCCTTTGGTTGCACATTTAACATGCCGATAGAAATGTGGTAAAAACCGATTTAAGGTGAGCTAAACCTTGAGACTTCCTTAGATATCGTGCACCAGCTGTTGTTTACATAAATGCATCGGCCCGTGTCTTACCAGAGGCTGCTGTTCTGTCCTGTTCTGTCCTGCCGATAGTGTGTACCCGCCAGCTGTATGTTCTTAATGTCATCATTCTGCCACGACTCGTGAAACATTAGATATTACAGTTTTTAATGTTCCGTTGGTAGGATATAAGTGCTTTCAGTTCGTCCCATTTATTTTCCAGTGATTGAACGTTAGCTAGCAGAACGGAAGGCAAGGGCAGATTGGCCACTCGTCGCCTGATCCTCGCAAGATATCCTGATCTCTTTCCGCGAAACCTACGTTTCATTTTCCAGCGAATCACGGGGATCCGGACCTGGTCAGGTGTAGATAGTATATCCCTCGTGTCCGACTCATTGAAGACGAACTCCTCGTCCAGTTTGAGGTGAGTAATCTCAGTTCTGATGTCCAGAAGCTCTTTTCAGTCATAAGAGACAGTAGCAGCAACATTATGTACAAAACAAGTTACGAACAACATGAAAAAACAAACTAGCATCGTTGATGAAGAGCCGATAAGACGGCAGCCCTACCCTCAGACACCGCCATCTCCAAATCCTGCTCCGTTCAAAGGTTAGTTCAGTTTGTGTTTGTGTTTGTTCAGTTTGAGGCTGGCTGGCCGACTGGATCCAGGATGTTTCCAGGAGGCCCAGACAGCCATGATTTTCCTCTTCTCTGTCCTCAAGTTACTTAATGTCCTCAAGTTACTTAATGTCCTCAAGTTACTTAATGTCCTCAAGTTACTTAATGTGCTCAAGTTACTTAATGTGCTCAAGTTACTTAAAAAGTGCACAGGCACTGTGTGTGTGTGTGTGTGTATGTGTATTGTTGTGCTGTGGTGCTGTGTGAGTTTGTGTAAGTGGTTAAGGAAAAGTGTGTGTATTGTATTGCCTAGTGATGTCTGTTTCCCCTTTGTAGGTGAGACTTTCTCCCTTGGACATTGGAGGGGTATTAACACTGAGGTGTTACACAAGCACAGGCCAGACTTGGGTAAGAAACCTTCAGCATGGTCACAATGGGGACAGGCATGACGAAGTTACATGGAGGTGAAGGGAATGATAGGCAGTGCACTTGGCCTACCATCTGGCACCTGCACCTCCCTGTAGCGAATCAACTGGCTTGGTAGGAGGGGCTTGGTGTGGGCTTGATTCATAAGCGTGTCCTCGACCATCTGCATCATGTCTAGAGCAGACTGGAGAAAGAGAGATCGAGAGAGCAAAGTGAGAGGTGCAAATGACATAGATCAGTGTTGTAATCCACCTTTTAAAATGTGTCAATATACCTCCTTTCCATAGCAGATACATATCTATAGGTTCGTTCGACTGAATCGGAACACTGCTATAATAATTCTGTCCACGCAGTAAAAGCTCCATCTAAGGTAATAGGAGTCCTGCAGTGAACGGTGAGTCTCTATGGTGATGAAATGGACCATTGCCCCCGCTGGTGCATCTAATTCCCTCTCCACTAGACTGACATCCCTCTACTGGGCGTCATTACCAGACATAAGGGAGACTGTTCGTCGATGGCTGGGATCTTTTATAAAGTGTCATTTGATCGGAGGATCTTATCAGAGTTCGACAGTGTGTTCACCTTCTGTGACACTGCTAGTGGACAGAAAAGCATTCCACTTAAAACCTATATGGGAGAGGAGCGGCTAACCGTATAAGCAGTTATAGAACATATCCACATTCCATACATCAAACGTCTTGCTGTGTGTGTGTGTGTCTGCCATTTACAAATGAAGTCAGTCCACTGGAAGGTAACTTCAAACTCACCTCCTTGGTGATGTTGCCATGGAGAAGGGTCTCGATGTGTAACCGTGACAATAGTTGAGGTATGAAGGCCTTGAGGCGGGGGAGAGTGACATCTGGAAGACAGATTCAGACTGGAGGAATCAATCACAGAGCTATCATTCTAAATCTATACAAATCGGGACAGAAGCAAAAGCATCAGTCATGCAGGCTGTTGCTGCCACCGCATATCATTCCTGTCGCCAGCGCGGGCAGAAATGTACGTACACAAACACACTCGCCCAAACGTGGAGACATGCAGATACAAACACAACACATTTCCACTTCGCGTAGGTTGGTCAATCTGAATTCACAGTGTCTGACCCAGATTCATTCAGATAGTGGTGAGAGGTGGTGGATGAGCAGCCAGGGATGAGTGACTGGGAAGGATGGGAGAATAGTAGGGAAGGGGGTACACACAGCAGTATCTGGTCTGTAAAAACCAGGTACAGAGATCTGTGAAAGACTGGAGACCCAGAGAAGGGCAACAAGGGCACTAAACTAAACACATAGGCACTAGGTAGAGCTGGGAAGATAACAGTACCGCGATACTTGTTAGTATCGTGGTTGGGAAACAAAACACTACGCGGATTTAACTTCTTTAGGAAAACAGCCCTAATGTTAGAAACAAACATCAGATTTTATTTGTCACATACACATGTTCAGCAGATATTGTGGGTGTAGCGAAATCCTTGTGTTCCTTGCTCCAACAGTGCCATAATATCTAATACACACAAATTTAAAAAGTAAAAATAAATTAAAAATACGAAATATAGAAATAATAGCCAAGTCCAGAATATAAATACATAGTGACCAAAAATACACTGCGCAAAAAAATAAAGGGAACACTAAAATAACACATCCTAGATCTGAATGAATGAAATATTCTTATTAACTACTTTTTTCTTTACATAGTTGAATGTGCTGACAACAAAATCACACAAAAATTATCAATGGAAATCAAATTTGATGTAATGTCCTTAAAACAAGTCAAAATGAGGCTCAGTAGTGTGTGTGGCCTCCACATGCCTGTATGACCTCCCTACAACGCCTGGGCATGCTCCTGATGAGGTGGCGGATGGTCTCCTGAGGGATCTCCTCCCAGACCTGTACTAAAGCATCCGCCAACTCCTGGACAGTCTGTGGTGCAACGTGGCGTTGGTGGATGGAGCGAGACATGATGTCCCAGATGTGCTCAATTCGATTTAGGTCTGGGGAACGGGCGGGCCAGTCCATAGCATCAATGCCTTCCTCTTGCAGGAACTGCTGACACACTCCAGCCACATGAGGTCTAGCATGGTCTTGCATTAGGAGGAACCCAGGGCCAACCACACCAGCATATGGTCTCACAAGGGGTCTGAGGATCTCATCTCAGTACCTAATGGCAGTCAGGCTACCTCTGGCAAGCACATGGAGGGCTGTGCGGCCCCCCAAAGAATTCCCACACCATGACTGACCCACCGCCAAACCGGTCATGATGGAGGATGTTGCAGGCAGCAGAACGTTCTCCACGCTGTCTCCAGACTGTCACATGTGCTCAGTGTGAACCTGCTTTCATCTGTGAAGAACACAGGGCGCCAGTGGCGAATTTGCCAATCTTGGTGTTCTCTGCACGGTGTTGGGCTGTAAGCACAACCGTTTGAGCAGACACATGCACATTTGTGGCCTGCTGGATGTAATTTTGCAGGGCTCTGGCAGTGCTCAACCTGCTCCTCCTTGCACAAAGGCAGAGGTAGCGGTCCTGCTGCTGGGTTGTTGCCCTCCTACGGCCTCCTCCACGTCTCCTGATGTACTGGCCTGTCTCCTGGTAGCGCCTCCATGCTCTGGACACTACGCTGACAGACACAGAAAACCTTCTTGCCACAGCTCGCATTGATGTGCCATCCTGGATGAGCTGCACTACCTGAGCCACTTGTGTGGGTTGTAGACTCCGTCTCATGCTACCACTAGAGTGAAAGTACCACCAGAATTCAAAAGTGACCAAAACATCAGCCAGGAAGCATAGGAACTGAGAAGTGGTCTGTGGTTATCACCTGCAGAACCACTCCTTTATTGGGGGTGTCTTGCTAATTGCCTATAATTTCCACCTGTTGTCTATTCCATTTGCACAACAGCATGTGAAATTGATTGTCAATCAGTGTTGCTTCCTAAGTGGACAGACAGTGTGATTGACTTGGAGTTACGTTGTGTTGTTTAAGTGTTCCCTTTATTTTTTTGAGCAGTGTATAAACGCAACATGCAATAATTTACAGCGTTATTGTTCATATAAAGGAAATCTGTCAATTAAAATAAATGCTTTAGGCCCTAATCTATGGATTTCACATGACTGGGCAGGGGTACAGCCATGGGTGGGCAATGGCCCACTCACTGGGGAGCCAGGCCCAGCCAATCAGAACGGCTGAGAGTTTTCCCCCACAAAAGGGCTTTATTACAGACAGAAATAATCCTCAGTTTCATCAGCTGTCCGGGTGGCTGGTTTCAGACAATCCCGAAGCCAGATATGGAGGTCCTGGTCTGGTGTGGTTACATATGGTCTGCGGTTGTGAAGCCGGTTGGACGTACTGCCAAATTCTATGGCAGAGAAATGAACATTACATTCTCTGGCAACAGCTCTGGTGGGCATTCCTGCAGTCAGAATGCCAATTGTGCGCTCCCTCAAAACTTGATGATCTTGGCAAAAGATAAATAATCTGGTTTGCGCTTAGTGGAACTGTCATTTGTTTTTCAACAGGACAATCACCCATCACACCTCCAGGCTGTGTAAGGGCTATTTGACCAAGAAGGAGTGATGAGTGCTGCATCAGATGACCTGGCCTCCACAGTCACCCAACCTCAACCCAATTGGGATGGTTTGGGATGAGTTGGACCGCAGAGTTTAGGAAAAACAGCCAACAAGTGCTCAGCATATGTGGGAACTATGTGGAAAATAATTCCTCATGAAGCTGGTTGAGAGAATGCCAGGAGTGTGCAAAGCTGTTATCAACGGTGGCTACTTTCAAGAATATAAAATATATTTTGATTTGTTTAACAATCTTTTGGTTACTACATAATTCCATATGTGTTATTTCATAGTTGCGATGTCTTCACTATTATTCTACAATGTAGAAAATAGTAAAAATAAAGAAAAACCCTTGAAGAGTAGGTATTTCCAAACTTTTGATTGGTATTATATGTGATGTATAGACACCATGGACAGTATGTGGATTGAATATATAGTATATCTGAAGAATACATGGATAGAATAGTACATGTACAGCAATAGTTGAGTAGGATGGACGTGGCTACAATACAGTATATACATATGAAATGGGTAAAACAGTATGTAAACATTATTAAAGTGACCAGTGTTCCATTATTAAAGTGACCAGTTATTTTGTCACCCAGAGTCACATTTTCCAAGCCATCCAGCACACACAATATTCTACCTAGGGCAGGTTTTTTTTTAAAGAAGCAAAGAGTTTGGTCTGCTTCGTGTATTTATTTTTGGAAATTATATAGCGATACTGATATTGTCACAGCCCTAGCACTAGGCAGGTGAAATAGGGGCAAGTTTGAGGTAATAATGAAAAGACAGAAATGCAGTCTTTTCCCCAAGGTGAACTCGGTCTCAAGTGTTACACAGGACATTGCGAACGCATAATGTACTGAACGTACAGACAATACATCTGCTCCTCTTCCTACAGTGAGATTTTCACTGCAGAGAAATGACTGCAGCTCATGGAGGAGCTCAAACTGGCTCAGCATTCAAATGAGAGCAGGGGAGAGATAGGGAGAGAAGAGTATGTGCGTATGTACACGTGCCCGTGTGTGTGTGGGTGGGTGTGTGGAGATGAGTGAGAACGGCTCACCGTCTAGAGCCTCCTTGAGCTCGTCTTTGGTCCAGGCCACCTCTGTCATCAGCAGACGCAGGTAGTACATGGCATGTTGATGGGGTTGCTCTGCTCTGAAGTTGTTCAGTGACCTCATATACTGGAAGAGCGGTCAAAGGGCAATAGGGGTCAACGTTCAGCCAAATCATATCAGGAGTTAAACACAATACAAGGGTAGTTTGTGTGTGCCATGGGGTCAAACACAATAGCAGAATCAAACAGTCAAAAACCAACATCAGCTTCGATCCGTTATGATTTCATAGCCAGAGTAGTTTTAAACTGGGCGGCGGGGCTCAGCTTACCGCTTCCTTGATGATGTCAAAGCGTTTCTCATCAATCTCAAACGCGGCCATCTTCTCAATGATCTTCTTCAGCAGGATGTGCTGCTTGTCATTGTAGCCCTTCACTGAGAGCTGTGGGAAGGAGATGGAAGGAAGAGGAAAAGAAAAAAGGGTGAGCATAACGATATGGCATAGAGCCTGTAGGAAAGAACAGTAAAATTTGTGTACAGATGAATAAACAGCCCTATCGGTTAGGGAAACTAAAGGTAGTAGTGTTTTAGACCAACCTCTCAAACCTCTCCTCCTGCACTGGCCCTTCCTCTAGGACAATGACTCCACTCAGCATAATGCCAACCACTATCTGTCAGAGGACACGGAGTGCTGGCTGAGTCCTGAGTACAGTCTGTGAAATGGCCCCTCACACACACAGCAGAGGGAGGCAGGCTGGGCCATGAAGGTTCCTCTGCTGTGACTTTCACTGACCGCGCTAGCATCCACGCTAATGACTGTGGCATCACACACTAGCCCGTAAGCACAGAGTTCCAACCCTGCATTGCTGCCACTGCAATGACCATATTATGGGTCTGTAGCCAACTACTCAACTCTACAAAGCAAGCATTGCTCATTACCATCAACTGCAAATGCATTCCCCTTATTCATCGAGTTCTGTGACCAACTAACAATAAGTGATGCAGTGAGTGGTGTGTATGCGTGTAAATTTACCAAACCAACACCACCATGCATAGGCAGAGCCCGGTCAAGGTTATATGAAGCTCTGCTTTACAATATCATCCAAACATTCAGGCCCCTTCATGAATCTGAAATACCCTCAGGCTACAGCGTTTCGCTCTTGCAATCACCCTCTACCTCCCCTTTCTCGTTCTCGCTGACACACACATACTGACACCAGTTAACTGTAAATCTCTTCCAACATCATTACCCTTGATGAGTCCCCAGTTAGTTTGTGCCGACGCAACTGTATTACTGGTGAAGCTCTGAAAACCTTAATACAAAGATAAACACCCCATCATAAAGTTAGCTCGGTATGTGTGATTGACCGGACTAGAGAAACCAAAGCATCATTTCCACATGAGCATCAACCCATGAGGGATTAGCCTTTAAAATGTATAATCCATGTCTTAGGTAGTCTCTTATTTTTGACCTTGGTATCACATAAGTGGTAAATAACAAACAGGCAAAATATCCTCATGACTAGTACTATGCTTCCTTCTGTACACAACAAGCTACTGTTTCACAGAGGTAGGCCTAGTTTGGATGTTAACCAAATGTGAGAGGAGGTCCATTTAAAGAGTGAAGCCAAACCACCACAAACCAAAGTTCGAAAGGAGCAGAGAGTGTGAGAGAGAAGACGAGCATCATTGGGCAAATGGGCATCTCGATTCTCCATTTAAGCAAAAACATAGAAAAACCTCATTCCAATACTAAGCGATATATGAAGATAGTTTCAAGGACCAATTCAAAGGAGCTTGCAAACACTATTAGCTATATGTACAATGCCAGCTCCAGTCTGGAACCTGCTATTGGAATCATGAGTCTGCAGAACTTATAGTACCTACACATTTTTCAGAGGATAAGCAGTATTTTCAGCTTTATTCCTTTAGGACATATGAAGGAGACACTTACTGTTCTACTATCTGGCTGACATTGACCGCACAGAGAATTTTGAAATGGATGCCAAAGATAAATTAAAACAACAAAATTTGAGAGAATGTATGAAGTTCTATCTAGGTGTATTAGATGGGATGTGTTTTCGGAGTGATTCAGTGAAATCAACGGGGCCAAACGTATCCTTCAAGACAGGCAGTCTGCTGATATTATAGTTCATATTTTGACCCAGAACTGATCAGTTGAACTTACTCTGTTGTCAGATAAGTATTGGATAAATTCATAGTTGATGTTCAACTTCATATCACTTAAACGGCATTCCTTGAAGACTACATTTGGCCATCCTTGCAGTGAAACCACAAGTCCCTACATAAACGGAGAGAACATAGGAAAGGGGACCTTCTAGGACCTCCCCATCTTCCTACAGACAGACTAACACACAGAAACAAATAGCGTAGATAGACGGAAGACAGTCTTCCACACTCAGAACCTTAAGATGGATAAATAAGAATTTGTAATAACTGGACTTGCACCAAGTTAAATAAACATTTCAAAAAGATGGGCCGTCCCTCTTTTCCCCTAGCTATTAGGGGGACTGTCAGACGGACACTGTACTTACGGGGATGGCATTCTTCCCTGAGGCTGCCATAGACCAGCCCGGCAAGGCTGGCTGCATATGTATACTCTGCAATCATCCTTCAATAACCTGAGAAACAGATCAGTCATGTTGCAGTGCAGGGGGTCTGAGTATAGGTAGTGACCCCAAAAAATGTAATAAACATGATTGTTGGTAGGGGAGGTGGGATAACGTGGTCAAAAAGACAGAGCAGCGTGAGAAGATTGATTAAGAAGAGTATGTATATGCAGCCTCGCAACCGGCTTTTCTGTCCACCAACGAGGGATGGAGTACTTTGCCACTAAATGGTAGGTTAATGCTATGGCTACAACCACTACTACTTAGTGTCTATCTCCCATTCCTTTGTATCAGATTAAAAAATAATAATAACTGTCTCTGACAGAGGACTGTACCAAATTACTTTTTAAAGTTCATACCCAAACAGTGCCACCACGAATGGGAAACGAACAACTGTCAAGTCTAGCATTTCTGACGAGGCGGTTTCAAAGAAGAAGAAAGGATGAAGAGGAGGATGCAGCCAGGGCTGATATGAAGGCCCAGGTTGAGAATGCATGAGGGAGGAACAGATGGGTTTGGGATCACGGTGGCGTGAGGGCGATGGGGAATTTGAATACTTACATACATCCCATAGATGGTATTTTGGAGGTCATAGTTCAAGCCGGCGAGCTCGGCTGCATATGCATACTCGTTGAGGGAGTCCTTGAGGAGCTCCAGGTACAAATAGGCCATGTTACAATGTATTGGGTCCACATACGCAAACGGGCTGTAGAAAAAAATGGCAGTGATGAATCAACTCTTAGCTACAACACAGCTAGACATCTCTCTCTAAATCACTGTCACTGAAAAACAAAAAGTAGCCATGTTGCTTATACATTCATTGATTAATTCAAGGGAAGGGATCAGCAGGACACGTGGTATTCCATGTGGTCCTTCCTAATACGATTTCAAATAGCAGTATTTGAGTCCTATAACTACAATTGTTTGTATGAGGAAAATACAAAAGATGTTCCAAGTTTCTAAGATGACGATGTGATACATGGGCTGTGGTTTGTCTACCAACCTGAAGAACTCAAAGTTCAGGCATGCCTTTGGTAGGAAAAACTTGTCATCCTGCTTGAACCACACCTTGCTCATAGCGGTGTCCTAGGAAAAAGAGGGAGAAAAAGCATGATTACATTAGCAACAGATTCCAACGAGGGTAAAAGGGCATGCAAAAAGTATATGAAGATATCAGCCTGTAGTACTTGTTTTTAAGGAGGTAGATCAAATCTCTACAACTGCTTTTGAACTTTGTTGGGTTGTGAACCGCAGTCAACAATGTACTGTAATACTGAAGCTAATAGCTCAAAAGAGATTCCAACCTGTCAGCAGTAGTTACCACATACATCCTCTGATCAGAACACCTTGACAACAACAGTACTAAATACTTCTCAATCCTGACACCATTTCCTCATTATCATATGAAAGTTTATGAACAAATTCAGACACCTGAAACATGCAGCTACGCTTTCAGTTCAGTCTAGCTGCTTGGTGAATGAAGTAAAAATAGTTTGATAAATGCAACACCCTGACATTTCACATTTTAGTCAATTAGCAGATGCTCTTATCCAGAGCGAGGCTTACCTTGATTAGAGTGGGAGCGGAGGGAGAGTCCTTCTCCAGAGGGTAGATCTCAAAGCTGGTGGGAATGAACTCGTTCTTCATGGGCAGCTTGAACTTGCCATTGAGGTCAGCGTTTCCCCATTTCTGAAACACAGACAATTTAGCTAGTCCTCCTTGCTAAGTTAAGGGTTGGGAATTTATTGAAGCATGACTAAAGGCTTCTACACATCTATCCAACTATAGCCAATAAACTATAGATGATGCAACTCAGACGAACTGTCCCAGGCAGATTCTACATGACGCAGGATCAACTATGTCCAGTGGCAACCAACTACACACTAGGGTTTGGCAGTATACCAGATTTTGAAATACCCATAGCATGATTTTCAATACTGTCAAAACCATTTATGAAACTTTTTTTACTTAGCTACTTTTAAGTGAATAGCTACAGGTTACAAGAAAGCAGATTGCATTCTTCATTTAAAAAGTCACATTATTTTTCATTGTAGGGTAAATCTGTTTGAATTTAATCCGTTTTTGACAGCATCCCCTTTGATTTAAATAGACATGTTCATACATGTCTGGCCATGGAAGAAGTGTTCAGAAAGTGATATTTTTTAACCTGAATACCAAAACATTCAGGTGATAAAAGTGCTCAAAGTTGACCCATTTTGGATACCCCACTATACCATGAGACATCCACATCTTCATCACTTGAAAATAGTTAGGTTGAGTTCGATATCTTTAAAAAGCTTACAGGGTTGTGTGTTATGCCCGCTATCGGTTGAGAAACAACATGCTCTTGAATACAGGGTGGGGGTGTCATTTCAAATCATAGAAATAGAACGTATAGAATGGACCTATCCCTTCAGACAACTTCAGTTTAGCTGGTATACCATTGAAATTGACATTTTAACTTCTAATTACTAACACAAAGATGGTGTACATGTGTATTTTGTCTATATTATTTCAATAGGTTTCCTATGGAGGATTGACACCAATTTCAAACGTATTCCCATTTAAGTCAACATCCAATGATGTGTGGACCTTCAACCATCTTTGTGGTACCATTTGAAAGTTGAAATTTCAATTAGAGTACATTTAATCAGCCAAAACATGACACCCACCCTGTATTCAAGAGCATGTGTCTCAACTGATGGTCGGGCACAACAAAAACCTCATGATGTTGAACAGGGTCTAAACTACAACATGCAAATATGGAGAAAAAAAATCTTGACTTGACGTGATTTTTGATCATTTCCGTTTAAGGTGTAAACAAAATAGTTTGACAACCCTGTTTGTAAGCTTTTAAATTATATTTCAACTGTTTAACTTCACCAGTGATGAAGACATGGATGTGTCATGGTATGGTGTGCAAAATACAGGTCAACTTTGAGAATCTTTTATACATTTTATATCTTGAATAGTTTGGCATTCTGGTCCAAGAAGTCACTTTCTGAGAACCTCTACAATGGGAGAAAAAAAATGTATTGAAGGTTTTGTTCAAATCAAAAGGGGTGCATTCAAAAAGTGATTGAATTCAAAATGGATTAATAAAGCTTGCTGAAACATTGGATTGACCCAGTCACATGTTTTGTTTACAAAGAGCACAAATGGAGCAACTTTCATGATTCACTGTTGTACAGCATACATGAGGTGATCAAGTTATATAATTCACTACTAAATGTTAAGCAAAAAAATGTAATACATGGACATTTTAGACATTAGATAAAATCATCCCGAGGCTGAATCTAGTTCATTATCCCTGTTCTAAAATGTGCTACATACTCTACAGCTGTGCATTTGGTTGGCTAGATATCAAGATCAATAGATTTGAACAGCAGAGAATATTATCTGTCCTGAATCAGAATTTGTTTTGTGCATGTCTAATACTCAAAATGTAATATTTGTTTTGTATGTGCAGCAAACTGAGTAGCCTTCTGAGATACTTGTATAACTAACTTAAAATGAGCTGGATTGTCTTGTCTTTATTATTAGCTTGTTCGCTTGCGGTCTTCAGCATTTAGCTAGAATCCGCTTTAGGAATTCTCTAGTACTTTGTTAGTATTTTGGTAAGACACACATTGGGCTTTTAGGGGTATAAAAAAATAGCACCCCTCTGTGTGCTATGCAATTAATGCAGTCTACCGTGATACGGTACAAGGGCGGTATAAAAGCGGGGATTTTTCTGCCATTGAAATTCTTTCCGGGTCACCCATGTCCAAAGTGTAAAAAAATATATACAAAAATAAAATGTTATATATATATATATATTCAAGGATGGAAAAACAATCAGTGTAAACTTTATGGCTAAAACCAGATATAAAGTATGTAGAAGAGACAATGGGCCTTTATATTTGTTTTATAATATAATCTTTGAGAAATAACAATCACCAAAATAAAAGATAAGACAGTCATGGAGAATTGAAAATTCATTGTTTTGGAATTTATCAGTATTGATTTTGTCATTATGTTTGAGCAAACGAGCACTGCATTAGCCATGGGAAAAATTCAGGAAATTAGCTTTGAAAATGCAAAATCTCAGCTCAATGGCAAACTGTAGAATTAAAGGAAATTAGCTGAAAAACGCAAAAATGTGTCCACAATGTCAAGATGGGGGCCTTTAAAATTCAGCCGTGCCGAAGGGACGACCACATCCATTGCCACAACCCCTGCCATAACCACCACATAAGCCCTTTTTTGATCCTGAAAAGGCATGGAAATCTCAATAACAAGGCTGATTCTTTAAAAAAAGAAATCCAGATTATTATTTTTTATTTTATTTTATTAAAACATACACAGACTGTTGTTGGCTGTAGATACAGTGCCCTCAGAACGTATTCAGACCCTTTGACATTTTTCACATTTTGTTACGTTACAGCCTTATTTAGTCTGCCTGGGAGCAAGACATCCTGGTCCGTGACTGGGCTGGTTTTCTTTTTGTAATCCGTGATTGACTGTAGACCCTGCCACATACCTCGTGTCTGAGCCATTGAATTGCGACTCTACTTTGTCTCTATACTGACGCTTAGCTTGTTTGATTGCCTTGCGGAGGGAATAGCTACACTGTTTGTATTCGGTCATGTTTCTGGTCACCTTGCCCTGATTAAAAGCAGTGGTTCGCACTTTCAGTTTCACTAAAATGCTGCCATCAATCCACGGTTTCTGGTTTGGGAATGTTTTAATCGTTGCTATGGGAACGACATCTTCAACACACGTTCAACACACGAACTCGCTCACCGAATCAGCGTATTCGTCAATGTTGTTGTTTGACGCAATACGAAACATATCCCAGTCCATGTGATGGAAGCAGTCTTGGAGCGTGGAATCAGATTGGTCGGACCAGCATTGAACAGAGCTTCTTGTTTTAGCTTCTGTCTGTAGGCAGGGAGCAACAAAATGGAGTCGTGTTCAGCTTTTCCGAAAGGAGAGCGGGGGAGGGCCTTATATGCATCGCGGAAGTTAGAATAGCAATGATCCAAGATTTTGCCAGCCCTGGTTGCGCAATCGATATGCTGATATAATTTAGGGAGTCTTGTTTTCAGATTAGCCATGTTAAAATCCCCAGCTACAATGAATGCAGCCTCAGGATATGTGGATTCCAGTTTGCAAAGAGTCAAATAAAGTTAGTGTGACCACACCACGTCTCGTTAACCATAACGCATATGTCCCCCTGCCCCTCTCCTTACCAGAATGATGTTTGTTTCTGCCGGCACGATGCGTGGAGAAACCAGCTGGCTGCACCAACTCCGATACTCTCGAGTGAGCCATGTTTCCGTGAAGCAAAGAACGTTACAGTCTCTGATGTCCCTCTGGAATGCTACCCTTGCTCGGATTTCATCAACCTTGTTGTCAAGAGACTGGACATTGGCGAGAAGTATGCTAGGGAGTGGTGAGCGATGTGCCCGTCTCCGGAGTCTGACCAGAAGACCGCTTCTTTTCCCTCTTTTACGAAGTCGCTTTTTGGGGTCGCCGGCTGGTATCCATTCCGTTGTCCTGGGTGAAAGGCAGAACACAGGATCCGCTTCGCGAAAGTCATATTCTTGGTCGTACTGATGGTGAGTTGACGCTGCTCTTATATTCAGTAGTTCTTCTCGACTGTATGTAATGAAACCTAAGATGACCTGGGGTACCAATGTAAGAAAAAACCCACATAAAAAAAAAAACTGCATCGTTTCCTAGAAACGCGAAGCGAGGCGGCCATCTCTGTCGGCGCCGGAAAGATGAAGAGCAAAGTACAGAGAGATCATAATGAAAACCCGCTCCAGAGTGCCCAGGACCTATTAAAGCCTTCCACAAAAGCTTTTTTAACATCATAAGCTCTGTCGAGTTAGTGGCCCAAGGCTTTATTTCAGAAAGGTGAATTGAGAACATTCACATTGCTAGTGTCAGTCTTACTGCAAAATTACTATCAAAACTTCACTATTGCTAAACCGTCACACATTTGAACCCCGATTCTACACTGAATAGAAAAAAAGTCTGCACATTATTGAGCAACCTGTGGCTTTACACATCATTCACTACTGGGGTGTTGACAGCGGATCATCAGTGCCTTACTAATAAAATAAATGGCTTGTGGGTAATGGTATGATAAACCTTAGATCATTTAGGGAATGTGTGACAGCAATTGGATAGACTGACTATTCCTGGAGAATCTGCCGTTCAAACAACAAAGAAGCAGACAACGCCAATTGTTTCGGTATGTGGCTGGAAAAATGTAACCACTCAAATTTATACAGAGCTATGGATGCAAGGACTGACAATCCATAATATCAACATAGCCTCAAAACTATACAGAGTGCATTCACAATTACATTGTTTACAAACAATGGAGTAAAACAGGCTTATTTGTTGGTTTCTGAAGGGGAACACAAGTTGAATTAAGCTCACAAGGCATTTATAAGATGTTCATCAAGAATCAGTGGGTATACAGTAGCAGTCAAAAGTTTGGACACACTCTTGGCATTCTCTCAACCAGCTTTATGAGGTAGTCACCTGAAATTCATTTCAATTAACAATTTATTTCCTTAATGCGTTTGAGCCAATCAGTTGTGTTGTGACAAGGTAGGGGTGGTATTCTGAAGATATCAAATAGGGCTAAAAGCCCAAGTCCATATTATTGCAAGAACAGCTCAAAAAAGCAAAAAGAAACCACAGTCCATCATTACTTTAAGACATGAAAGTCAGTCAATCTGGAAAATATCAATAACTTTGAAAGTTGCTTCAAGTGCAGTTGCAAAAACCATCAAGCTGTATGATGAAACTGGCTATCATGAGGACCGCCACTGGAAAGGAAGAGCAAGAGTTCCCTCTACTGCAGAGGATAAGTTCATTAGAGTTACCAGCCTCAGATTGCAGCCCAAATAAATGCTTCACAGTATCAAGTAACAGACAAATTTCAACATCAACTGTTCAGAGGAGACTGCGTGAATCAGGCCTTCATGGTTGAATTGCTGCAGATGAACCACTACTAAAACCCACCAATAAGAAGAGACTTGTTTGGGCCAAGAAACACAAGCAATGGACATTAGACTGGTGGAAATCTGTCCATGTGTCTGATGAGTCCAAAAGTGTAATTTTTGGTTCCAACCGCCGTGTCTTTGAGACGCAGAGTAAGTGAACGGATGATCTCCGCATGTGTGGTTCCCACCGTGAAGCACGGAGGTGGTGGTGTGATGGTGCTTTGCTGGTGACACTTAACCAGCATGGCTACCACAGCATTCTGCAGCGACACACCATCCCATGTGGTTTGCACTTAGTGGGACTATCATTTGTTTTTTCAACAGTTCAATGACCCAACACACCTCCAGGCTGTGTAAGGGCTATTTGACCAAGAAGGAGTGATGAGTGCTGCATCAGATGACCTGGCCTTCACAATCAGCCTTACTCAACCCAATTGAGATGTTTTGGGATGAGTCGGACCGCAGAGTGAAGGAAAAGCAGCCAACAAGTGCTCAGCATATGTGGGAACTCCTTCAAGACTGTTGGAAAATAATTCCTCATGAAGCTAGTTGAGAATGCCAAGAGTGTGCAAAGCTGTCATCAAGGCTATTTTGAAGAACCTAAAATATATTTTGATTACTACATGATTCCATATGTTATTTCATAGTTCTACAATGTAGAAAAGAGTAAAAATAAAGAAAAATCCTTAAATGAGTAGATATGTCCAATCTTTTGACTGGTACTGTATATTATTAATAAAAAAATTGGTGTAGTAATTGCAGAGTGCCAATTTAAGCATTGCCAATTGACGATTTAAAAAGACACCCAGTCAGATCAGGGTGAATCTCAAATCGGCCCTCTATTCCTTGTGTCCTTGTTTCCGCTCCTCTTACTGAAAATGCATTGAATGAAAATGTCAGAAGAATAAAATCCAATCTTCTACAATATGTTTTGAGGATAAGGCAAGGAGAGGACGTGAGGAGTCAAATATTTCTGAGATTCACCCATAGTGTGATGAGAATATGGAAAATCTGTCGAGTTTGAACGCATTTCAGTCTCACCTTGATGACTTCCTCAGAGATGGGCTCCTGTTTGTAGTGGGTCCCATACCATTCCTCAGTCTTGTCTGTCTGCCCTTCAAACGACTTTGAGACAACTGCGACTCTGCAGTGAGAGGACGGACAGAAACAGGTCTCATTATTAGCATTTATAAACCCCCTTGTCAGATCGTTTTAGAGTCAGACATACTCCATTTTCCCTGAGCTGCCTACGGAAGATTTGTTTCGCCCTTATGACATCAGCTCGAGTGCCTTCCATAGCAGTGTTCTATTTGTAGGATGCCAATAGTAGTGACTGAAGTAGAGTAGTAGTGACTGTAGTGGTAGTAATACTGTGGGTTCTGTAGCTCAGTTGCTAGAGCATGGCGATTGTAACGCCAGGGTAGTGGGTTCGATCCCCAGGACCACCCATACGTAGAATGTATGCACACATGACTGTAAGTCGCTTTGGATAAAAGCGTCTGCTAAATGGCATATATATTATTATTATTAATATATTATTATTGAGCTCCCTATTGATTCAGGTTCAACAGTTTCTTGAAGTTCTCTTAATTAAACAGTGCGAGGTTTAAGTGAATGTTAAAAGTCCAATGCAGCGATTTCATTCTCAATATTAAATCATTACAGGGTAACAATTAAGTACCTTACTGTGATTTTGATTTAACAATGGTCAAAAATAAATAAAAATCTTAGCAAAGAGCAATTTCTCAAGCAAGAATTTAGCTTAGACTGTCTGGGAGTGGGCTGAGTAGAGATCTTTTTTTAAATACATTTTTCCTTTGTCATTATGGGGTATTGTGTGTAGATTGAGACACTTTTTAAAAATAAGGCTGTACCGTAACAAAATGTGGAAAAAGTCAAGTGGTCTGAATACTTTCCGAATGCAATGTTGGACCATTTCTGTGGGGACTTCCATTCAGCCACATGAGCACTAGTGAGGTTGGGCACTGATTTTGGGCAATTAGGCCTGACTCGTAGTAGGCGTTCCAATTCATCCCAAAGGTGTTCGATGGGGTCGAGGTCGGGGCTCTGTGCAGGCCAGTCAAGTTCTTCCATACTGATCGACAAACCATTTCTGTATGGACCTCGCTATGTGCACGAGGGCATTGTAATGCTGAAACAGGAAAGGGCCTTCCCCAAACTGTTGCCACAAAGTTGGAAGCAAAGAATCGTCTAGAACAGTGGTCACCAAACTACGGCCCGCGGGCCGGATACGGCCCGTCAGCACATTTGGCCCGGCCCTCTGAACAATACCAGAGACGCTATCGAATTCTTTTCCTATTTGGCCTCCAGAAAAAAAATCCTAGGCCCGGCCCTGTCAAAGAGAGAACGGAATAATGGCGAAAAGGTTAGGTAAGAGAAAAATTGATTCAGAATGCAGGGTCCACCTGCAGTGGACAAACGATTATTTTTTTGTTCAGTGCAAAGAAAAGGCTGTTTGTCTCATCTGTCAAGAGACGGTGGCGGTATTCAAAGAATACAATCTTCGCCGACACTATGAATCCCGTCACAAAGACAAGTACGATAGCTTGCAAGGCCAAATACGAGCAGACAAACTCTCAAAGCTAAAAAGTGGACTACTATCTCAGCAGAATACATTTGTACGCCAAGCTCAGCTGAACCAGGCATCCGTTCGGGCCAGCTTTCGGGTTGCTAAACTGATAGCAAGAAGCGGTAAGCCTTTCACTGACGGAGAGTTTGTTAAGAAATGTATGGATGCTGTCGCGGAGGAGGTGTGTCCCGAGAAGAAAGATGCATTTAATGCCGTAAGTCTGTCGGCGAGTACAATCACCAGACGCGTTGAAGAAATCGGGAGTAATGTATATGCCCAGCTGCAGCAGAAGACGAAAGAATTTGACTTTTTTTCATTAGCACTGGATGAGAGCACGGACGTGCAAGACACAGCGCAACTGCTCATTTTTATTCGTGGAGTTAGCGCAAACTTTGAGATATGCGAGGAGCTGGCAGCCCTCCAAAGTCTCAAAGGGACTACAACGGGAGAGGATATTTTTGACAAAGTGTACCAAACCATGGAGAAGTTGGACCTGGACTGGTCAAAGCTAGCTAGCATCACGACTGACGGGGCTCCTAGCATGGTGGGCGAAACTCGCGGTCTAATAGGACGCATGAACCGGGAGTTGGAAAAAGGGGTCTCACCGCCCCGCTACGAGTCCACTGCCTAATTCACCAGCAAGCACTGTGCTGCAAAGTGTTGACGTGGGATTCTGTAATGAAGGTTGTGGTGTCGTGCATAAACTTCATCAGAGCAAAGGGACTTAAACACAGGCAGTTCCAAGAATTCCTGTCTGAACTGGAGTCTACGCACGGAGATGTGCTGTACTACACAGAGGTCCGATGGCTGAGCCAGGGCAGAGTTTTGAGGCGTTTTTACGAGCTGCTACACGAAATTAATGCATTTCTTCATTTAAAAGACAAAACGGTCCCAGAGCTGATCGACCCAGAATGGAAATGGCACCTCGCAATTTTAACAGACGTGACAGAAATACTTAACAGCCTTAACTTGCAGCTACAAGGCGAGGGGAAACTCATTTGCGACATGTATTCACACATAAAAGCATTTGAGGTGAAATTAGCGCTGCTTTTGGAACAAGTGAAAAGCGCAACTTCGTCCATCTTCCTGCTACCCAAAACCTGTTGACAGAGAACCCAGCGGTCCCGTTCCCAGCTGAAAAGTGCGTGGAAGCACTGGAAATGCTGAAGGCGGAGTTCGGTGTGCGATTCAGTGAACTACATGTTCATGCAAAAGAAATCCATCTTTTTCAGAACCCCTTTGTTGCCGACATTGATGAAGCCCAGCCTTCATATCAGTTTGAGTTGGCTGAGTTACAGAACTGTGATGTTCTGAAAGACGCATTCAAGCCCAACAGTCTCATTGACTTCTATGCCGCCCTCCCAAACGACACATATCCAAACATCAAAAAACACGCAATGAAAATGTCCACAGTTTTTGGCAGCACGTATATCTGCGAGAAAACCTTTTCTCGCATGAAACTGCTGAAAACCCCGATGAGATCAAGATTGACAGATGAACATTTGCATCAGTGCTTGAGACTGGCTGTAACTAGAATGGAACCTGATATTCAACTTCTCACCAGCCAGATGCAGGCCCACAGTTCACACTGATGAACATACATAGGTAAGCTCACTTTTCTGACTTGAATGAGTCATTCTGAGCATAAACAAATATAATCATAATAAAATCTACTGGGATAAAATCCATCTTTACAACCATACTGGTAGTGAAATGTATTGTGCTGTGTAGGTGCTGTATCACTTAGTTCAGTTTCTCAACCTGCTTCTTTTGTGGTTTTCACAGGGAAGTTGATGAGAGAGAGCTGCAAACAGCGGTGTCTACAAGCCTACTGGAACCCACAAAACGATTATAAGGAAGGAACACAAGAACTTTAAGAGACTGCTCATATGTGTCAGAGAGATTCTGCTCTGACAACTGAGCTGAACTTTTATCTGTTAAGATTGTGCATGGCACGACAGAAAGTTAATGTTCCATGGCTTTTTTTTCTATGAAGAACCCAGAGAGAGTTATTTAGTTATTATTTATTTCCTGTTTTATCTGTGAAGAACTCAGAGAGGGTTATTTAGTTATTATTTATTTCATTAATAGTGTTATTATTTGTTTCCTGACTTTTTTTCTGTAAAGAACCTGGAAAGGGTTATTTGGTTATGTGTGGCTTTCTGGAAAACAATAAATTTATTAAGCTCCCCTACGATCGTCACACTTTTTCTGTTACAAACTGACACCGGCCCCCCATCAGAGAAGGGAAAAGTTATGTGGCCCTCACAGGAAAAAGTTTGTGGACCCCTGGTCTAGAATCTCATTGTATGCTGTACGATTAAGATTTCCCTTAACAGGAACTAAGGGGCCTAGACCGAACCATGAAAAACAGCCCATGACCATTATACCTCCTCTACCAAACTTCACTGTTGGCACTGTGCATTCGGCATGTAAATGTAACCAAACCCAGATTAGCCTATGGAGATTGAATGGCTGTGTGCTCAATTTTATATACCTGTCAGCAACGGGTGTGGCTGAAATTGCCTAATCCAATCATTTGAAGGGTTGTCCACATACTTTTGCATATATAGTGGAGATGGACTGCTGTGCCACTCGGGAGACCCTAAGGCACTGCATCTCATTGCTATAGGTGTCACTATAAACCCCATGGTTCGATTTCAGGCTGAATCACAGCCGGCCCATAGGGCGGCGCACAATTGGCCCAGCGTAATCCGGGTTTGGCCGGTGTAGGCCATCATTGTAAATAAGAATTTCTTCTTAACTGACCTGCCAGGTTAAATAATTAAAAGGTAAAAAAATTATATAGGACATTACAAATATGTTTATCAAAATGCACTTCAAAACAGAAGTGTCATAGGCGTGTACTCTTAGTTGAGTGGAGCGCTGGTATCCTTGCAACACTACTGAGCAAAACTGACCGAGCTGAGCCAAACTAACTGAGCTGAACCAATCTGGACTGCGCTGGTTTGATAATGCATTCGCCACAGTCGCTGAAACCATGCTGGAAAGACTAATGTGAAAACAGAATAAAACAAGCCGAACTAACCTGACGTATTCTGGCCTCAGCTTGTCCAGCACCATCTCTATCAGGTCTGGCCTGAAGTCCTCCAGTAGGTACTCTGCTGCTAGGATCTCCTCCAGAGGGTAGTACTGCAAAACAAAGGACAAAAGAAAAACAGGTTTAGGTGCTAACAATGGGGGATGCATTTTACTGTATCACTTGCAGGGGAACACGGTTCACTGGAACACAGTAATAAAGAACTGGTGCTCTGCTTAGTTCACAAAAATTCAAAAGATACGCACACACAGGTAAAGAAAATCAACAGACCAAAATACACTGGACATCCTACCCTCTATGACTGCCTTGCTAACAGTAATATTTTGACTTTAGCAGGAATGTCAGTTTAATTTAGACTGGGGCTGAGTCTGCTGAGTCTTTACCCACAAAATAAGAGGCTGGTAGACAAGGCAGTCTGATGACATCATCATCAAAAAGAGCCACGGAGCTGCAGTGCATCACCGTGGAGATGACCTTAAGAAATGGAGAGAGCACCACCTACGTGCAGTAATCCAGACACTTTGGAGGTGTAGCCACGGGGCCGCTCCTTGTCCTTGAACCTGAAGGCCACTGTGTTTAGGTCCTGCGGTGGAGAGACAAGTCACATGTCAATCACATGAAAATAAAGCATATTACATACAACAGAGAATTGAGCAACACAATGAAACAATTCAGATGTAATCCATGTGTACTGTTAAATACACCAGAGGTTTAACTATGAGGCCACCACAAAGACGATTTTAGTCTGTTTCTCAGTCTTGGTCCTGACTTAATTTTGGTTTTGTGAAAAGGACTATGCATAAATAGTTGACTGATTGTTTTCTGACAGCACAACCCTCAATCCTAAAACAGTGAGAAGATGTTAGTCATTTTAGCAGATGCTCTTATCCAGAGTGACTTACAGGAGCAATTAAGGTTATGGCACAAAGCTCTTAACCCCTACGCTACCTGCCACTCTGAAACTAGCCAGAGCTCAGAAACTCAAAGTGAGTGGTACTTCGGTGCTGTACTTACCTTGCACTCCTGGAAGACCCACTCCTGAGGCCCCTTCATGCGCAGCTTCTGGATGTACTGGAACATGTGGAAGATGATGTCATCCACGTGCACTACAGAAATAAATTACACTTCAGCGCACAAGGTTGGACATACAGTGCATTCGGAAAGTATTCAGACCCCTCGACCCCTCGACCTTTCCCATATTGTTACATTAATTTTTCTAAAATATACAAAAAAATTCCCTCAATCTACACACAATACCCCATAATGACAAAGCAAAAACAGGTTTAGAAATTTTAGCAAATGTCTAAAAAATAAACAAATGAAATATCACATAAGTATTCAGACCCTTTACTCAGTACTTTGTTGAAGCGCCTTTGGCAGTGATTACAGCCGAGTCTTCGTGGGTATGACGCAACATACTTGTATTTGGGGAGTTTCTCCCATTCTTCTCTGCAGATACTCTCAAGCTCTGTCAGGTTGGACAGGAATGTTGTTGCACAGCTATTTTCAGGTCTCTTCAGAAATGTTCTATCGGGTTCAAGTCCAGGCACCGGCTGAGCCACTCGAGGACATTGAGACTTGTTCTGAAGCCACTCCTGCGCTGTCTTGGCTCTGTGCATAGGGTCATTGTCCTGTTGGAAGTTGAAACTTTGCCCCAGTCTGAGGTCCTGAGTGATCAGGGGCAGGTTTTCTTTGAGGATCTCCGTACTTTCCTCCGTTCAGCTTTCCCTCGATCCTGACTAGTCTCCCAGTACCTGCCGCTGAAAAACATTCCCACAACCTGATGTTGCCACCACCATGCTTCACCGTAGAGATGATGACCAAGACCCTTCTCCCCCGACTGCTCAGTTTGGCCAAGCAGCCAGCTCTAGGAAGCGTCTTGGTGGTTCCAAACTGTGTTCTTGGGAACACAGTTGTGCCTCGACAATCCTGTCATCTCAGATCTCTACCGACAATTCCTTCAATCTCATCTCTTCTGCTCTGATATGCACTGTCAACTGTGGGACCTGTGGGACAGGCGTGTGCCTTTCCAAATCATGTCCAATAAATCAAATTTACCACAGGTGGACTCCAATCAAATTGTAGAAACATCTCAAAGATGATCAATAGAAAAGGATGCACCTGAGCTCAATTTCGAGTCTCATAGCAAAGGGTCTGAATACATATGTAAATAAGGTTTGCATAAATGTCTAAAAACCTGTTTTCGCTTTGTCATTATGGGGTATTGTGTGTAGATTCATTTATTTAATCCATTTCAGAATAAGGCTGTAATGTAGCAAAATGTGGAAAAGGTCAAGAGATCTGAATACTTTCCGAATGCACTATATGCCACACACAGACAGCTTTATGACATCAGGGTGTGGGCACAAACACATGAACAAAACACAATCCCTGAGATCCTAATGCTTACAGAGTCCCTCCTCTGTCAGGTCCACATTGATGATGAAGAACATGAAGCCTTTAGCTCCCTCTTTCTGGCCTCCGACCAGCGTGTTTACCCAGCCTGCACAAGAATAAAGGGCAAAGCTCTCATGATCAATTCAAATACAAACACTTCTACAGCATGTACGGCCAGTATAAACCCTTGAATAATTAAGACTTACATATTTCTACATTTTATTCATTTAGCAAAGAGTCTTATCCATAGCAACTTAATAGTTACTGCATTCATCTTAAGATCTCTAAGTGCAACAACCACATATCTGTCATAGTAAGTACAACCCCCCCCCCCCAAAAAAAATAGTACCTATCAGCCAAGTCAGAACAAGTACACATGTTCTAATAAAAATCAAGTTGGAGTATAGTTCACAAAAAGGGGGGGTTGCTGTGGGATTATTTAAGAAAAAGTAAGGTTTCAACCATTTTCAGAAGATAGGAAGGGACTCTTCTGTCCTTGCTTCAGAAGGAAGCTGGTTCCAACATTGGGTTCCAGGACCGAGAAGAGCTTTGACTGGGCTGAGCGGGAGCTACCCTCCCGTAGTGGGAGGTCCAAGAGACCAGAGATGGCAGAACTGAGTACTCAGTTTGCAGAAGAGTTTCTACCATTCTATCAAGCCCTAAATATTAAAACGGAGATTCTCTTAATCATAGCCCTCTGGCCTACCTTTGGATTTGAGCTCAGACAGCAGGCTCCCTGGGCCCTCATGGCCTATCAGGTGGCCCAGATAGTGGCCTGGGTTGGACTTGTAGTACTTCTGCAGGTCTGGGATAGGGAACGTCACATACAGGTTCCTAATGTCCTTGATAGGCACCACTTTGTAGAATTGCTATGAAGGAAAATTAGGGATGAGATATTTGAATTGAGAAAACAAAAAGTACCTCAGAAGCAATACTTTTCCATGGGATGATGTATTTGATTGTGTATCCATATAATTATTTGTGTCTTGGAGGGAGAAACTAAGGACCTCACCTTGAGATGCTCCTCCTGGAAGGGGTGGTTGGGGAACTCGGGGATAGGCACATTCTTGTTCTCCACTTCGCCAAACAGCTTGACCACCATGGTGGTGAGCTCATCTAATGACTCTGTGAATGAGAAAAAGGGCGAGATTAGTTTAATTTATTAAGATACTCAATCTTCCTGGATTCATACTCAAACAATTCAAATGACAAAACACTTCAAATACAATTGAAGTCGGAAGTTTACATACACCTTAGCCAAACACATTTAAACTCAGTTTTTCACAATTCCCTGTCTTAGGTCAGTTAGAATTACAGGTTGACTGATTAATCGGAATGGCCGATTAATTAGGGCCGATTTCAAGTTTTCATAACAATCGGAAATCTGTATTTTTGGACACTGATTTGGCAGATATTATTATTTTTTTTTTTACACCTTTATTTCATCTTTATTTAACTAGGCAAGTCCGTTAAGAACACATTCTTATTTTCAATGACTGCCTAGGAACGGTAGGTTAACTGCCTTGTTCAGGGGCAGAACAACATATTTTTACCTTGCAAGATTGAATCCCCCGAGCTGACAACACTACAGTTAACTAGTTCAACGCTCTAACCACCTGCCGCTCATTGCACTCCACGAGGAGACTGGCTGTTACGCGAATGCAGTAAGCCAAGGTAAGTTGCTAGCTAGCATTAAACTTATCTTATAAAAAACAATCAATCATAATCACTAGTTAACTACACACGGTTGATGATATTACTAGTTTATCTAGCGTGTCCTGCGTTGCATATAATCGATGCGGTGCGTATCGTTGCTCCAATGTGTACCTAACCATGAACATCAATGCCTTTCTTAAAATCAACACACAGAAGTATATATTTTTAAACCTGCATATTTAGCTAAAAGAAATCCAGGTTAGCAGGCAATATTAACCAGGTGAAATTGTCTTGTGTTCATTGCACGCAGAGTCTGTCTATATGCAACAGTTTGGCCTGCCTAATGTGCCAGAATTTAACGTAATTATGACATAACATTGAAGGTTGTCCAATGTAACAGGAATATTTAGACTTATGGATGCCACCTGTTAGATAAAATACGGAACGGTTCCGTATTTCACTGAAGTAATAAGGGGGAGTTTTCAAGATGATAGTTTCCTGATTCGACCATATTAATGACCTAAGGCTTGTATTTCTGTGTGTTATCATGTTATAACTAAGTCTATGATTTGATAGAGCAGTGGTGGTGGGCAGAAGCAGGCGTGTAAACATTCATTCAAACAGCACTTTCGTGCGTTTTGCCAGCAGCTCTTCATTGTGCGTCAAGCATTGCGCTGTTTATGACTTCAAGCCTATCTACTCCCGAGATTAGGCTTGTGTAACCGATGTGAAATGGCTAGCTGCTTCGAGGGTGGCTGTTGTAGATGTGTTCCTGGTTCGAGCCCAGGTAGGGTCGAGGAGAGGGACGGAAGCTATACTGTTACACTGGCAATACTAAAGTACCTATAAGAACATCCAAAAGTCAAAGTTATATGAAATACAAAGCGGTAGAGAGAGAAATAGTCCTACAACCTAAAACTTCTTACCTGGGAATATTGAAAACTCATGTTAAAAGGAACCACCAGCTTTCATATGTTCTCATGTTCTGAGCAAGGAACTTAAAAACGTTAGCTTTCTTACATGGCATATATTGCACTTAATAATAATAATATAATAATATAATAATAATATAATAATAATAATAATAATAATATAATAATAATATAATATAATAATAATAATAATATAATAATAATAATAATAATAATAATAATAATAATAATAATAATAATATAATATAATAATAATAATAATAATAATAATAATAATATATGCCATTTGAAAACGCATTTTATCCAAAGGAACCACAGTCATGTGTGCATACATTTCTCATGTTCCCGGGATCGAACCCACTGACCCTGGCGTTACAAGCGCCATGCTCTACCAACTGAGCTACAGTTGCACTTCTACTTTCTACCGCAACACTTTGTTTTTGCATTATTTAAACCAAATTGAACATGTTTCATTATTTACTTGAGGCTAAATTGATTTTATTGATGTATAATACTAAGTTAAAGTGTTCATTCAGTATTGTTGTAATTGTCATTATTACAAATAAATGTACATTTTTAAATAAATAAAAAATACAATTGGCCGATTAGTCAGCATTGACTTTTTTTTAGGTCTTCCAATAATCGGTATCGGCGTTGAAAAATCATAATCGGTCGACCACTACATAGGATTACCACTTTATTTTAAGAATGTGAAATGTCAGAATAAGAGAAGGATTTATTTCAGCTTTTCATTATTTCGTCACATTCCCAATGGGTCAGAAGATTACATACACTAAATTAGTATTTGGTAGCATTGCCTTTAAATTGTTTAGCTTGGGTCAAACGTTACAGGTAGCCTTCCACAAGCTTCCCACAATAAGTTGGGTGAATTTTGGCCCATTCCTCCTGACAGAGCTGGTGTAACTGAGTCAGGTTTGTAGTCCTCCTTGCTCGCACACGCATTTTCAGTTCTGCCCACAAATTTTCTATAGGATTGAGGTCAGGGCTTTGTGACGGCCATTGACCTTGACTTTGTTGTCCTTAAGCCGTTTTGCCACAACTTTGGAAGTATGCTTGGGGTCATTGTCTATTTGGAAGACCCATTTGCGACCAAGCTTTAACTTCCAAACTGATGTCTTGAGATGTTGCTTCAATATATCCACATCATTTTCCTTCCTCATGATGCCATCTATTTTGTGAAGTGCACTAGTCCCTCCTGCAGCAAAGCACCCCCACAACATAATGCTCCACCCCAGTGCTTCACGGTTGGGATGATGTTCTTCGGCTAGCAAGCCTCCCCCTTTTTCCTCCAAACATAACGATGGTCATTATGGCCAAACAGTTCTATTTTTGTTTCATCAGACCAGAGGACATTTCTCCAAAAAGTATGATCTTTATCCCCATGTGCTGTTGCAAACCAGTGTGGCTTTTTCGAATGGCGGTTTTGGAGCAGTGGCTTCTTCCTTGCTGAGCGGCCTTTCAGATTATGTCGATATAGGACTCGTTTTACTGTGTATATAGATACATTTGTACCCGTTTCCTCCAGCATCTTCCCCAGGTCCTTTGCTGTTGTCTTGGGATTGATTTACACTTTTCGCACCAAAGTACGTTCATCTCTAGGAGACAGAACGCGTCTCCTTCCTGAGCGGTATGACTGCTGTGTGATCCCACTGTCACGTTCAACGTAAGGAGGAGACCAAGGCGCAGCGTGATACGAATACATACTCTTTAATTAAACGAAGAAACACTAAACAAACTTACAAAATAACAAAACGAATGTGACGCTGTATAAACCAAGTCTAGACACAGGCAACTACACAGACAATATCCCACAAAATACCCAATGAATATGGCTCCCGATATATGGTCCCCAATCAGAGACGACGATAAACAGCTGCCTCTGATTGAGAACCAATCTTGGCAACCATAGACATATAAACCCCTAGAATAGAAAAAAAAACATACAAAAACCCTAGACAGAACAAAAACACATATACCCACCCTCGTCACACCGACCTGACCAAAATAATACAGAAAACATAGATGACTACGGTCAGGGCGTGACACCCATGGTGTTTATACTTGCGTACTATTGTTTGTACAGATGAAGGTGGTACTTTCAGGCGTTAGGAAATTGCTCCCAAGGATGAACCAGACTTGTGGAGGCCTAGATTTGTTTTTCTGAGGTCTTGGGTTGTGTTTCGGAGGACGTATGGCTCTCGACCTTAGTCTCTCCTGAGCCCGTACAGGAGTTGTAGCGATGAGACAAGACAATAACGACTAACAATTGGATACCACGTAATTGGGGAGAAAAAGGGGGTCAAATAAATTTAAAAAATACATCCACAGGTACACTTCCAATTGACTCAAATTATGTCAATTAGCCTATCAGAAGCCTATCATTTTCTGGAATTTTCCAAGCTGTTTAAATGCACAGTCAACTTAGTGTATGTAAACTTCTGACCCACTGGAATTGTGATACAGTGAATAAGTGAAATAATCTGTCTGTAAACAATTGTTGGGAAAAATTCCTTGTGTCACGCACAAAATAGATGTCCTAATCAACTTGCCAAAACTATAGTTTGTTAACAAGACATTTTTGGAGTAGTTGAAAAACGAGTTAATAACGCCAACCTAAGTGCATGTAAACTTCCGACTTCAACAGTATACTGTAACTGTTATGTAGCATTTAATTGCATGTAGATGAAGCGCTGTTTCCATCCTGTAAGTTAGGTTTGGAATTTTGTACAGTAACAAGAGCGGTCAATAATGCTAGCAAAATGTGCCCAGGCACTATCAACCGTGTAGCTGTGAAAGCCATTAATGAAGTCATGCCATTGTAAACCCAGCTGCCAAGTGCAAGCCCATTTAATTTCACTATAGAGGACATGGTGTCACTAAATGGACCATTTCAACTGGTAATGGACACACCAGTGACACAGCCTACTGTATCCCCAGTGACTCGTTGGATCATGGCTCGTCTGTGGCTCACAGAATTGGAAAGGTGAACAAGGGTTATTCTGGATTTTTTTACTGGGGCTGGTGGGGACACAGTATTAAAGGGGAAATAACTGCAACTGTGAAAGTAGACATCTTATTTCAATTATTCTCTTTGGTCCTGATCCCTGCTTCGACTGAAACTCAAACTCATTTTGTTTTTTGGCCTAGCACTACACAGCTGATTCAAATCACCAAGCTTTGATTATTTGAATCAGATGTGTAGTACTAGGGGAGAAAAACTAAAAGTGCACCCAGGGGGAACCAAAGATTTTTGTTTGGAAGAAGTAGGCAGTGGTCTGATGCCGAACAATAAAGGAAATTAACATGAGCTCCACAACGCCTACTCCACCCATGCTCTACCAAGGTTTTCCAGCACACAGCGTTGACCTACTACAGTAGCTATGTTGGTATTGTACTTGAAACAATGTGTAGGCAGGTTGCTTAGGATTTAAACCTTCTCAAACAACCTAATTCATATTCTTAGAGGTGCTTCCACAATAAATGTGATTTGTACAGCATACAAGTTAAAGTATTGGATTCCTCACACAAATGCCACACTAGTCCCATTCGACTACCTTTTTCAAGCTGTTTTTAAATGATATGAAAGCAAGCTTTGCTTTTATACTTTATAAGACCATCATGAATGATTGAGGCATTTTGTCTTGTTGTAATGTGGTGCCTGCCTGTACTTAAATCTTTTTAGCAATCCATGTCATTGAGAAAAAACTATTTCATAACATATTTTTTGGGTCAGTAGGTGCCCAACATAATAACAGGTGGTGGTGTGTTGGACAGTCACACATATATAGAGCCTGTCTCCCTCCATTCCTCATTTCTGTAATCGTTAGCTAACCTGTATAATATTGACACAAGCTCAGAAACACGTTTTGCAAACATGATCCTGTTTTATCAATTGCTGTGCTGATCAATGGGCAGTTCATTACCTCACTCAAATGAATATGTAGCTTAAGTTGTGTGTATTTCTAATTATTTTTGCAATAAAGGTGACGCTACAATACACATTTACAATTGACCTATATCTAAAAACAAATACACTGCTCAAAAAAATAAAGGGAACACTTAAACAACACAATGTTACTCCAAGTCAATCACACTTCTGTGAAATCAAACTGTCCACTTAGGAAGCAACACTGACAAATTTCACATGCTGTTGTGCAAATGGAATAGACAACAGGTGGAAATTATATGCAATTAACAAGACACCCCCAATAAAGGAGTGGTTCTGCAGGTGGTAACCACAGACTACTTCTCAGTTCCTATGCTTCCTGACTGATGTTTTGGTCACTTGAATGCTGGCGGTGCTTTCACTCAAGTGGTAGCATGAGCATCCAGGATGGCACATCAATGCGAGCTGTGGCAAGAAGGTTTGCTGTGTCTGTCAGCGTAGTGTCCAGAGCATGGAGGCGCTACCAGGAGACAGGCCAGTACATCAGGAGACGTGGAGGAGGCCGTAGGAGGGCAACAACCCAGCAGGAGGACCGCTAGGAGTTGGTGGATGCTTTAGTCCAGGTCTGAGAGGATATGCCTCAGGAGACCATCCACCACCTCATCAGGAGCATGCCCAGGCGTTGTAGGGAGGTCATACAGGCACGTGGAGGCCACACACACTACTGAGCTTCATTTTGACTTGTTTAAGGACATTACATCAAAGTTGGATCAGCCTGTAGAGTGTGGTTTCCACTTTAACTTTGAGTGTGACTCCAAATCCAGACCACCATGGGTTGATAAATTTGATTTCCATTGATAATGTGTGATTTTGTGGTCAGCACATTCAACTATGTAAAGAAAAAAAGTATTTAATAAGAATATTTCATTCGTTCAGATCTAGGATGTGTTATTTTAGTGTTCCCTTTATTTTTTGAGCAGTAATATATATATATACACACACACATACAAACACATTATTTTAATAGCAGGACACTGTAAAGTCCATTATTCCTCTAAAGAATATAAATTAGGCTGTTTGAATGCTTTCCGGTTTCAGACCAATGCCTACCTCTCACCGGAAGGTGATTATACAACATTTCCACATGCAAAAAGTGTCCTCAAATTTTTATTTTCACTTAAAAATATATATTTTTTTAAATGGATGTGTTTTGTCACAATTTATTGTCCAGGGCCTGGTTTCCCAAAATCATCTTAAGGCTAAGTTCATCGTTAGAACCTTCATAGGTGCTTCGTTAAATCTCAGAGCCGTTTCCACAAAACCATTGTTACTAAGCTAAAGTTGCACTTGAAAAAAAAAAAGATTTACGGGCTGCCTCAGACCACTCGTAGAACAGCTAACTCCGGTCCAGCCTATAAGTGGTTCAGATTTGGTCTGGTCCGGAATGAGAAGTGAAACACTCTTCCTGAGTTAATTTTCTTCAAATGTAAAGACACAACCTAGAGTCGAGCCAATGACTTAAGTAAATTAACATGTTATTTCTACATCCTTCTGAAAGAGACGTTTTCATTTGACAAAACCAACTTCATATCGAAGGAGTGCTTTTGATTTGACGGTGGCACATGCACAGTTCGCTGCGAGAAGACTAAGATCCGATGAGGTGTTTCTGCCCATGAGCTTAGCTAGCCAACATCACCATGACATTGCCTACAAGCATGATCTGGGATTTCCATTGGAGAAGCAGTTTCTGCCCATCAATCACTCCAGTGTTTAATTTGTATATTGTAATTACTTCGCCACCATGGCCTATTTATTGCCTTACCTCCCTTATCTTACCTCATTTGCACACACTGTATATTGATTTTTTTCTACTGTATTATTGACTGTTTATTCCATGTGTAACTCTGTGTTGTATGTGTCGAACTGCTTTGCTTTATGTAACCGATGTGAAATGGCTAGCTAGTTAGCGGTGTGTGCGCTAATAGCATTTCAAATCGGTGACATCACTCACACAGACCTTGAAGTAGTTGTTCCCCTTGCTCTGCAAGGGCCGCGGCTTTTGTGGAGCGATGGGCAACGATGCTTCGAGGGTTGCCGTTGTCGATGTGTGCAGAGGGTCCCTGGTTCGAGCCCAGGTAGGGGCGAGGAGAGGGACGGAAGCTATACTGTTACATTTATTCTTGGCCAGGTCGCAGTTGTAAATGAGAACAACTAGCCTACCTGGTTAATTAAAGGTGAAATAAAATAAATAATATTCGTACAATACTGCCTTTACTATAGTCTCGTTTTAATCATACATCTAGATTTTGAGCTAGGTAGGCACTATAGCCCCCACAATAATATTTGATATAAGACCCATACTTTTAGTTGGGAGTTTTAGTTCAAACAGCTGAGCAAACAGATGACTGCAGGACTTGGCTGAATGTTTTGGGGCTCAGTCCCAGACAGTTACAGGAGAGGAGTGTTTAGAAAAGCACTTCCTAGCCTTTAGTGTGACCTAAAAGAGGATGTGAGAGCTTTTAGCTCTGTATAGCTGACAGGTTATTTCCTCCATATAAACCAGCTTAAGATCTCTGATCCAAGCAGCAACTCTGATTGGATACTTTTTCCACCACTGACAATTGTAATACTTGAGTAAAATTAAAGATACCCTAATAGAAAAGGACTCAAGTAAAAGTCATCCAGTAAAATTCTACTTGAGTAAGTCTAAAAGTATTTGGTTTTAAATATACTTAACTTCTTCGAGATAGGGGGCGCTCTTAATTTTTGGATAAAAAACGTTCCTATTTTAAACAAGATATATTTTATAACGAAAAGATGCTCGACTATGCATGTAATTGACAGCTTTGGAAAGAAAAAACTGACGTTTCCAAAACTGCGAAGATATTATCTGTGAGTGCCCCAGAACTAATGCTACAGGCGAAACCAAGATGAAATTTCATACAGGAAATGCCCCAGATTCTGAAGGTGCTGTGTTCCAATGTCTCCTTATATGGCTGTGAATGCGCCAGGAATGAGCCTGCACTTTCTGTCATTTCCCCAAGGTGTCTGCAGCATTGTGACGTATTTGTAGGCATATCATTGGAAGATTGACCATAAGAGCCTACATTTACCAGGTGTCCGCCCGGTGTCCTGCTTCAAAATTATTGCGTAATCTCCAGGTCCATGAGCGTTCCATTTCTTCAGAGGGGAAACCAAACTGCCACGAATGATTTATCATCGATAGATGTGAAAAACACCTTGAGGATTGATTCTAAACCACGTTTGCCATGTTTCTGTCGATATTATGGAGTTAATTTGGAAAAAAGTTTGCGTTGTAATGACTTAATTTTCGGGTTTTCTTACCTAAACGTGATGAACAAAACGGAGCGATTTGTCCTTCACAAATAATCTTTTTGGAAAAACTGAACATTTGCTATCTAACTGAGAGTCTCCTCATTGAAAACATCTGAAGATCTTCAAAGGTAAATGATTTTATTTGAATGCTTTTCTTGTTTGTGAAAATGTTGCATGCTGAATGCCAGGCTTAATGCTATGCTAGGCTATCAATACTCTTACACAAATGCTTGTTTAGCTATGGTTCAAAAGGATATTTTGAAAATCTGAGATGACAGTGTTGTTAACAAAAGGCTAAGCTTGAGAGCTAATATATTTATTTCATTTGCGATTTTCATTAATAGTTAACGTTGCGTTATGCTAATAATGGGAATTGATGGGAAATGATGTAAATATATCACTAGCCACTTTAAACAATGCTACCTTATATAATGTTACTTACCCTACATTATTCATCTCATATGCATATGTATATACTGTACTCTACATCATCGACTGCATCCTTATGTAACACATGTATCACTAGCCACTTTAACTATGCCACTTTGTTTACTTTGTCTACACACTCATCTCATATGTATATACTGTACTCGATACCATCTACTGTATGCTGCTCTGTACCATCACTCATTCATATATCCTTATGTACATGTTCCTTATCCCCTTACACTGTGTATAAGACAGTAGTTTTGGAATTGTTAGTTAGATTACTTGTTGGTTATCACTGCATTGTCGGAACTAGAAGCACAAGCATTTCGCTACACTCGCATTAACATCTGCTAACCATGTGTATGTGACAAATAAAATTTGATTTGATTTGATTTGCTAATGAGCTTGCGGAGATTATTACACTCCTGGATACAGGTTTTTTCGTAGCCAAACGTGATGAACAAAACGGAGCGATTTGTCCTACACAAATAATATTTTTGGAAAAACTGAACATTTGCTATCTAACTGAGAGTCTCCTCATTGAAAACATCTGAAGTTCTTCCAAGGTAAATTATTTTATTTGAATGCTTTTCTTGTTTTTGTGAAAATGTTGCATGCTGAATGCCAGGCTTAATGCTATGCTAGGCTATCAATACTCTTACACAAATGCTTGTTTAGCTATGGTTCAAAAGCATATTTTGAAAATCTGAGATGACAGTGTTGTTAAAAGGCTAAGCTTGAGAGCAAATATATTTATTTCATTTCATTTGCGATTTTCATGAATAGTTAACGTTGCGTTATGGTAATGAGCATGAGGCTATAAATAGGATCCCGGATACGGGATTGCTCGTCGCAACAGGTTAAGAAAAGTAAATATAATTTCAAAAATAAACTTAAGTATCGAAAGTTAAGTTTCAAATTCCTTATATTAAGCAAACCAGACGGCACCATTTTCTATTTACGGATAGCTAGGTGTACGCTCCAACACGCAAACATAATTTACAAATTAAGCATGTGTTTAGTGAGTCCGCCAGATCAGAGGTAGTAGGGATGACTAGGGATATTCTCTTGATATATGTGTGAATTGAACAATTTACCTGTCCTGCTAAGCATTCAAAATGTAACGAGTACTTTTGGGTGTCAGGGGAAAAGTATGGAGTAGAAAGTACATTTTCTTTAGGAATGTAGTGAAGTAAAAGTAAAAGTTGTCAAAAATATAAATAGTAAAGTAAAGTACAGATACCCCACCCCAAAAAACACTTAAGTAGTACATTCAAGTATTTTTACCAAAGTACTTTGTTACATATGTGGACGTTGGCGCGTACACGAACACACCGGCTAACACCATACACACAACACACCCTTACCTCTTCCGAGCACACACAGTCCCATGAGATTGGAGGAGTAGTAGGTGGAATGGAACTTCAGGAGCTCCTGGCGGATGTTGATCCCATCCTTGGATGGCCTGGTCTCCAGAGTCAACTTGTTACCTGAAGAATCAACCAGATATAATTCTTAAACAGCTAGTCAATGCATCCATTAATGTTTTTGTAATATATGTACAATGCAGTGAGTGCTTGATCTAACTGGACAAAAGACTAGGGTCTTTATTGTCATATGATGTATGGAAGAAAAAAAGAAAAAGGTCAGTGGCAAAAATGAGGACATCAAAGCATCAAATCAATTTGTAAAATGCCAGAATGTCATCATCAAAGAGGACTTTATGAAACAGTCCACAGTGGGAGGGAGAATACATCCACTTATAAGGAAAACCAGCTTGTTCTAAGAAAACCAATGAGTGAACGAAATGAATCCCAACAGTGATGAAATTTCAATTTTGAGTAAGGCCCTCAGTGACAGACTGACCACTTTTCTGTCCTCTATGGGCTAGCACTTTACTAATTAGCCTACACAACCACAGCCCAAATCTAGCACTTCATCTGTGGAAGGCTAGCTGGTGGGCATTTCCCTATGCTAAAACAAATAACAGAGCCACACAACATCTAGAACATCTGGAGAGATTGAAACTGTGAAAGGGATCCTTCACCACTTCATGGTCAAAATATTAATAATCTCCAGCACCATGGTTTATACATGTGAAAATGTATTTGTGTTGAAGTGTCCCTTTAGGCATTTCTAAGAAATTGATGTTTTTGTGAAGGCTGTCATGGCTGTGTTTGTCTCCGACATTCGCTTATTATTGAGTGTTTTGGCCCGAGCTGGTCCAGTTTCCGTTATAAGCTGAAAATAAAGCTTATATAACTCAACACTGCCACCAGCTGGCTCTTCTTGCCTGGGAGCAACTCTAAGTCTAATCATATGAGAACACAATCAGAGAGAGAAAGAGTCAGCACATTAAAGGCAGAGAGGAATTTAGTTGTTTTAATCAGGACTGCCGGGTCATGTTCATAACGGGAAAACTGTACCGAAATGTTTTGCAACGGAAGAGAAAGTCCTGGTAGTTCCTCCATTTTCAGTCCTGTTTCAGTTTGTTGTATTCCATTTTGTGCCTAACGAACATGACCGTGGGTTGATACTAGCTGGGTTGGGTTGAACCCTGTCTACAGTATGTAAGGTGGCGTGAAGTTTTTACCGGTCCCAAATTTGCTGAACGGGTGGTTGGGGTTGCCAGTGGCCTTCTCCAGCTGGAACAGCCTCCAGGCATCATTCATCAGGTTCTTCTCATGCTCGGAGTCCACAGCGTTTACCTCACGGTCCTTACAGCTCTCGTCAAACAACGGGCACAGGAAGAACTGAGCAAACCTAGATACATACAGGACAATACATTAATTTAACAAGTTAACATGTATACTAAGCAAAAACAGAATAGGCTATTTAGATTAGAACATTGGGGTCATTGGATTAATTTCTTTTGAAAATGAACTTGATTGTTCTGGTGAAGGCCTTCAGGTGATGACTGTGCAAAAGGTGTATTAGGTGTGTGTGTGCGCTATTTATGGTTCCAGACCAGAAGTTTTTGACTACAGTAAAATGTGGAAAATCCCACTGTCTGAATTCAGATGTATACTTTCGTCTGCAGACTCAATAGACAGCAGTGACATTTGACAGACCTGTATGCAAAGCTATTTGAATGCCACTGAGCAAGATCAACTGCCATGCAGATCAGAATGACTGCAATTAAGTGAATTGGCCAAAGTAAATGCCATCCGCAGCTAGGCTTTGTACAGCCTGCAGCTACAGATCGTCAACATACGTAGCTGGATGAAGCATAAATCTGAGATGTCACACAAGCAAGTTGTCCAATTATATATTCAAATGGCATCCTCCACCTGTAAAAACTATTATGGTAGCCCCATACACGCATTTTCAACAACCATCCTTCATTTGTAGCACTATTCTCTGAAGGTTCATGATATGGATTGAAAAATGGCTTCAAAAACCCAGATCACAGACTCCAGTGTTCCATTACGTTCATGAGCGTTTGAAAAGAGAAAGCCTAATAAATAATAAAATGAATTGCTGTCCAGATGGTTTTCATGCATTACCAGCAGCACTGTGGAACTATTAGGATGAGAAACTATGAGGCTTTAACAGGTGCTTCCTAAGCAATATTATTACAAAGTGGGTAAGCTTAACCCAAATCGACAGCTAGAGGATACACTAGTACTCTATCCAAAACACATAATTTAGGTAACACAGTTGTCTTTATGGACTGAGGAAAGGCGCGTGTTCTAAAAAAGGCCTCATCATTCAAGACGGGGACCCTTAGTAAACCTGAAGCTTCCCCATCCAATGGTTTGTATTCTGACAGTAACCCTTCCAACTTACCAACACCTAGTTAAGATGTGAGAGCTAAAGAAACCAATTCCACCCTTGAGGTCTCAGGTACTGGTAGGGGTGAAATTGACACTGGTAACTGGAGACTCGTATCCTGGTGGCTCTCTGGGATTAACGCCTGTGCTGTGTTCAGTACGTTTTTTAAACGTTCTGGAACGTTCAATTGAACGGAAACGGTGCTGCACTGAACAACCAATTGAAAAACTGGGAGGGGGTTGGGTTGTAGAACGCTGACAGCATTACCTCGGACATTTAAATACGTTGTCACTCGTTGCTACAGCCACACCTCGCCACACACGCAAACATACCTCAAAGTCGGTTCAAGAACGTTATTGGGGAAACGTGTTGTTCGGTACAAACTGTTGCGTAACATTGCACAAGTTCAAAAAAACTGAACGCACCTCAGGTAGACCCAGGGGATGGATCCCATATTAATATTTAGAGAACACCCACTTAGTCTACACACATCATGTGGCTCTATAGAACCTGAGTAGTTCATTATTCAACATCGAAAAACATCAGACGGCTCAGTTGAGTATGTAAAGAACTTATTTTATAACACTTCTCTGCCAACTAGAGGCCAGTCCAGTTTGGGAGGGATTTTACAGCAACATAAATTGTTATAGTCATAAGGAAAAGCATAATATTTCACACAGACAGCCTAATCGGGTTACAGTGGCACATCCAAGTTGTCAAAATGGGAGTCATGGGAGAATTTCTATGCCATAACCTGGGTCATATTCAAAAAGCACCTGACGGAAGAAAGGAAACAAAAGGGGAAGGGCTAACTGAACTTCTCCAATAAGAAACGCTTGTTGTCCAATAAGTAAAGTCCATGTTGCAAAAAGTCCATGTCTACATTGTGCCCTAATGAACCCACCTGTCTAGTGCTCCCTCCAGGTGCTCATGGGATACGTCAAAGTAGTAGTTGGTGTGCTCGCCGCTGGTGAAGGCATTGGAGCTGCCAGCATGCTCACTGAGAAACTGGCTGTACTCATTCTCCTTGGGGTACTTCTCTGTGCCCAAGAACAGCATGTGTTCGCAGAAGTGGGCAATGCCTGATATGTTCCCTGGGTCCGACAAAGAACCTTCAAGCTTTCAGGCTGGCATAGTTCAAATCCTGTTAAAGAGATTGTGGTACTTTTGTATAATTTTTAACCAGTAGTTCTGAAAGTAGCACACGAGCCAAAAGTTGAGGTGACAATGTTAACAGTGGTTGAAACAAATAAATAAAGACACAGAAAGAGAGGTAGCATTTAAGTAGAGATTGGGTTTGCTATGGGAGGAGTATAGAGGGGTGGAGACACCTGTAGAAAACTAATGAAAGAGGGAGACCAGTAAGAATATGGCTGGGAGACTGCCTGAAGGCTAGGCTAGAGGTGGTGAATACTGCACCTATGTTGACGTCCAGCCCTGCTGAGGACTTATCTGTGGTGGGGTCACTGATGAGCACGGCCTTCAGGCCATTGTTGAACTCTAGACCCCTGTAGACCCGTTTGTCTTCTGGAGAGCGGACGATCTCACTGACCACCCTCTTCATGGCAGGGTCTGTCATTCTGAGGGGCAGAGACAAGCCTGTACAGCACAGGGTATAATCTTATTCTACCCACTATTTAGAATTTGACTATACAAGCAATCTAGAGACAGGTGGACATTACAATGATTTTTATTTTTTAACATGGGGGGGGGGGTATATTGGCGAGCATTCTGAGTGAAGCAATGTGGATGGACTTCCCAAACTTAAGTGCCATATTTAAATCCCAAATTGGCAGTGCCCTCAATCAAGAATCAAGGTGGAGGATTGACTGCCCTTCATAGGCTGAGCAGGCGCCAGCATTCAGTCAACAGCGGACCGATAGTACTGTGCACACGAGCGCGTCGGTGATTTTCACAAATACATTGAAAATAAACAATTAATTCAACAGGCAGATATGCAGAATTGACTAGGTTGACCTGGAAATAAGTTTTAAAATATCTGGGTATCAACCAGTCCACTATGAAAACAACAGCAAACACATGGATTAACGTTACTAACCACACTCCTCAACACATTAACAATTTACCGTTAAACAGCTCTGTACACCAAGTAAACAACTCATATGAGTTATAATAGCTAGCTACTGGTTTACTACAAGCTCAAACACTTTGTTCAAAGCACGAGTGTATTTTTCCTAGGCTGGCTTGAGTTTGCAAATTAGCCGCACTGGGATAGCCGGGTGACGCCAGCAGAGATTAATCTCATCAACTGGCTAGCATGATTCCTAGGCAAGCTAGAATTTGTGCGTATCTGGTACACCCAGGCGAGGTAGCTACACTGGCTGGTTATAAATATATATGTCATTGGTTAGCTAGCTATTAAAGAGAATTTGCTGCCTTGTGTTACGGAGCTAGCTATAAATGCTATCCTACTAATGCTTAGTCAGCCCGCGCTAGCTAGGTACCAAAGCTAGCTACTCCTGTCATTGTGTGGCTAAGTAACGTTACGGTTAGCTGGTTCATTATTTGCTAATTTCATGAGAGATTTTAAAGTGAATAGTATCTGACATTTAACACTCACTTAAAATGTTGATTAAAGTACAAACTATTCCCCGCAACCAGAAGCTGTCTCGTTAATAACTGGGCCGGTCGGCTAAAACATTGCGGCATACTTCAGATAGACAAAATCAGAGAGAACTTCTTCTATAGGTTTTAACGGTGGTTGGCATCCAAGAAATGTTTCATTACTGCCACCTACTAGACTGGAGTACTTTGCTTGAAAGATAACCCATAAATAAACAAATACACTACCATAATCTAACACAACACTCACAAAAAAATCTAAAATAACAGCACCCTCCTCCATTATTTAAATCTATTTAGTCCTGCCTCAGGCCAACAACCTGAAAGGAAGGGACATTGCCACTTAAGACAATGTAACCCTTCTGATGTCAAGTCTCCCACACACAAATACCTCTCTGCAGCTGCCACCACAACCTACATTTTATGCTACTTACATTACTTCCCTGCAGTACAGTTTGCTATAAATGCTAAAACTCCAATCTTACTAAAACATATCACTTGTTGGCCTATCCCTCTGTACTGGTACAGATCTGCTACTCACACCACTCCTCGCAGGATCATTCCCCCTTGACCCATCTTCCTCTACTTTCTTCACTAACTCAACACATGAGAACTTCTGCACTACTCTAACCCTGGAAACCACAACCTGCCTCTCTCGCACTGGACATTTCTGATCCCCTGCCACTTGGGCACCCCAACAATTAACACATACCACAACTTTCCCCAATGCTACACATTCCTTTGTCTCATGCCCTTCTGCACACTTCTCACATCTCGGAACCTCACTCATACACACTGCTGCCACATGCCTATAAGCTTGACACCTGCAACAATGTAATGTATTCAGCACAAAGCTCGTACAGGATAACTTATATATCCTAATATCACTTTGTCTGGTTTCTACGCATAAGCTTTGCTAGCCAACATCGCCATGATATTGCCTACAGGGGTAATCGGGGATTTCTATTGGAGAAGCTGTTTTAGTGTCTTTCTACCAATGATTTGTACAACTAAACCAAGATAGACCACAGCCTGTCGTTGCCAATGGGAACAAATGAGTCATAGTGGGCAGAACAAGCAAGGTGGTGGGCAGAGCCAAGCACGAGCTAGCGAGATCCTATTGGCGTGTTCCAGCATGCGTCTGCATATTTCCGTTAGAGAACACCTCCTCTGTGAAGTGAGTAAGTACGTAAGAAACGCACATTTCAAAACGTTTGCAAAGGGTAAAGTCTACAAAATGTAATCCACTCGGTTCATAAAAGATTTTAGTTTTGGGAAGAGAAAACGGTATTGAGATCAAATGTTTCATCGATGAGAAAAATTGCAGAATGTTGACCAAAATCCATCTAGTTCCATCTTCTCCCACTGCCGGGCAGTGGGCTTCCTCTCACTACCATATTTGGTAGTGAGGGGAAACGCTACGTGGATGCTTCACATTTATAAACCCGGTGAAATATCTGTCTCATTGTTCTGTGTTCCTACTGTACTGTCTTTGCCGTCACGGCAGCATGTTGTTTTGACAAATGCCATCGACGCCAGAGATTAACGTAATCGGTAATGAATTGTGTCATTTATTTAATATCAGGGGTATTTACTAAAATGCAACACTATTAATTTAAAGGTCAACACATACAACATGTGGACAAGTATGGTTTTCATGGATGTGTCATGTTTAGATCAGAAAGTCGATTAATCAGCCTGTTTGGATGAATCCACTTCTTTCCAAATGTGCCCATCTACCATCAGTTCATCACACATAAATGACACTAAAACAAATAATAAATATTACATATACCGGTATACAGTGGTAGCTAGAGTAAAGACTCTCCATTCAGTGGAGCAGTTGTGCTTGTATGCAAAGAGACTAGCTAAGTCATTCCCAATGCAGTTATTGATGAATTTTCAATATCCTTAGCACACTGAACTGTCACTTTAGAATTTGGAACAGAATGGGGGCGTGCTCAGTCCTACTTTTCCTGTAGTCCACAATAATCTCCTTAGTCTTGGTTACATTGAGGGATAGGTTGTTATTCTGGCACCACCCGGCCAGGTCTCTGACTTCCTCCCTATAGGCTGTCTCATCATTGACGGTGATCAGGCCTACCACTGTTGTGTCGTCTGCAAACTTAATGATGGTGCCTGGCCATGCAGTCGTGGGTGAACAGAGAGTACAGGAGGGGACTGAGCACGCACCCCTGGAGGGCTCCAGATGTGTTGCTACCTACCCTCACCACCTGGGGGCGGCCCATCAGGAAGTCCAGGATCCAGTTGCAGATGGAGGTGTTTATATGTAAGATGGCTAAATAAAGAGCAAAATTGGTTACTGGTTATGTTATTATTTATGCCCTGGTCCTATAAGAGCTCTTTGTCACTTCCCATGAGCCAGGTTGTGACAAGAACTCACACTCATTCTTATGTTTATCGTATAGTGTGTGTGTGGCAGGCTTACAATGATGGTAAAAAACAATATTTGAGAGTATGCTTACCCTGGTGCTAGAGCGGTACGCAGCTGGAAGTTGAATGTTTGAAAGGGTACGGGACTATAAAAAGTTTGGGAACCACTGTTTGTAAAGATCTGGGCCATTCAGGCCGGGTCTGATTGCCCTCTGGTTCCTTGAGGGTCAAACCTTTTAGAGATGAGCACACCAAATGTAGCATTAAGGTGGAGTTAGGTACCCTGAAAAGATTTAGATATGTAGCCCCACAGATTTAAAATATAATAAAATATGATTAATCATATAACGTAGACGCTGGGAGTCGATAAGCAGGTGCAGGTGGTTTGTTTAATATAATAAATAACATGGAACGACACTGTCATGGAAATTCTTACACGGTGACACTCAAAGACAATCTTAAATAAATCATTGTTCATTGTCAGCACGCTCGAGAGGTTCCAACAAACTCAATGCACCATAGTGCACATGTCAATCAGGAGCTCTGCTTGAGCAGACCCAGTAGTTGCCTTATATATGGCTACAACACAGACAAGTTATATTTGCATGATTTAGCATAATTCATTAATCCTTACTGTTTTGTTTTATTCATGTCATCAACCAATACGGTTTCATAGCATGTGACAGATCAACACCTCGCAAGGCTTCTTCTCTTTGAGCTGAGACCTTGAAACTGAGATATCTTTTGTTCGTTTTCAAAACAAGGTCTGGGCGTACTGCCAAGTTGCAGCTACTGATAGTGAGGATTTGTACAGCCAGCCACTTGCACGAACACGGAAATTGGTTTATAGAACAGCAAATGAATAGAACAAAGAAATTAGTCATAAAAAAACACAAGTATTAAAATTCCATTTCAATACAACATAGGAGTAGCGTCTAGACATGACAAACAGGTTCTTTCCCCAGGCAGTATTGTTTCTAAGGGAGTGCCAGATAAAGGGGAGGTAATGAGTGAGGTAATGGAGTCCAGGTGTGCTTAATGATGAAGCGCAGGTGCGTGTAATGATGAATGCCAGGTGCACGCAATGATGGTCCCCAGCATTACAAACTCCTGCCACCATCATTACGCAGACCTGCCTTCCCCCGTCACGCTTATCAGCGATTATTGGACTCAATCACCTGTCATTACCTACCCTATATCTGTCTGTTCCCCCTACTCTGTTCCCCGCATCAGCATTGATTGTCTTATGTCTGTGTATACCCGCTGACGCTGTTCCTGTCTTGTTCCATGTCTGTTCCAATTAAATGTGTGACTCCAGTACCTGCTTCTCTTCTCCAGCGTCGGTCCTGACAAATAGTCAATGAACAGCATTCTCACGTAGGTGTTCCTTTTGTCCAAGTGGGAAAGGGTAGTGTGGAATAATAGGGATTGCGTCATCTGTGGATCTATTGGGGCGGCATGCGAATTGGAGTGGGTCAACTGTGTCTGGGATGATGATGTTGATGTAAGCCATGACCAGCCTTTCAAAGCATTTCATGGCTACAGATGTGAGTGCTACGGGACGCTACTCATATACACAGGTTACCTTGGCTTTCTTGGGCACATGGACTATGGTGGTCTGCTTGAAGCATGTAGGTATTACAGGTCAGGGAGGTCGAAAATGTCAGTGAAGACACTTGCCAGCTGGTCGGCGCATGCTCCAAGTACGTGTCCTGGTAGTCCATCTGGCGCTGTGGCCTTGTGAATGTTAACCTGCTTAAAGGCATTACTTACATCAGTTATGGAGAGCATGATCACAGCCATCTGGAAAAGCTGGTGGTCTTACGCATGGTTCAGTGTTGCTTGCCTCGAAGCGAGCATAGCAGGCATTTAGCTCGTCTGGTAGGCTTGCGTCACTGGGAAGCTCATGACTGGGTTTCCCTTTGTAATCCTTGATAGTTTGAAAGCCCAGCCACATCCGACAAACGTCAAAGCAGATGTAGTAGGATTCAATCTTAGTCCTGTACTGACGTTTTGCCTGTTTTGTGTTTCGCCTGAGCGCATAGCGGGATTTATTATAAGCGTCTGGGTTAGTGTACCGCTCTTTGAAAACCGGCAGCTAGATTTGGTCCCTGGGGGCATTGGTAGCCACCTTACTAAATGGCCGCAGACTGTACCACATTAGTAAATAGATCATTTCACGTATTTTGATAAGCTATTTCAGGAAGCAGTTTTAAGTAAATACAAAAGCTATTTAAAGGATTTTGGGCTATGTGATTTAACCCGGATTGAGGTTTAAAAAAATAGGCTATAGTAGAATTTAACAGTAGAGCAGCCAGGTAATCTTTTCCAGTGAAGTCAGTAGGCTAGGCTACTACTGTAAGTCTGAATCATAGAAATAGAATCTCATTTCAGTTTAGTGGTCTGAAAAACCTACTGTGGAATAAAGCTAAATTAAGTCGTTCTGTAGGGCCAGAGTGGTGTCACACTTTTTCCCCATTCCTAGCACAGCCGATTAAACTACACTAATTGCATTGAAAATGGAAGATCATAAATAGTTTATTATTGGAATCAGGCGTCTTAGCTGGGGCTGGGGAGAAAGTGACACCATTCAAATCAAATTTTATGTCACATACACATGGTTAGCAGATGTTAATGCGAGTGTAGCGAAATGCTTGTGCTTCTAGTTCCGACAATGCAGTAATAACCAACGAGTAATCTAACCTAACAATTCCACAACTACTACCTTATACACACTAGTGTAAAGGGATAAAGAATGTGTACATAGAGATATGAATGAGTGATGGTACAGAACGGCATAGGCAAGATGCAGTAATGGTATCGAGTACAGTGTATACATATGAGATGAGTAATGTAGGGTATGTAAACAAAGTGGCATAGTTTAAAGTGGCTAGTGATACATGTATTACATAAAGATGCAGAAAATGATAGAGTACAGTATATACAGTGGGGCAAAAAAGTATTTAGTCAGCCACCAATTGTGCAAGTTCTCCCACTTAAAAAGATGAGCCCCGTAATTTTCATCATAGGTACACTTCAACTATGACAGACAAAATTAGGAGAAAAAAAATCCAGAAAAATCACATTGTAGGATTTTAATGAATTTACTTGCAAATTCTGGTAGAAAATAAATGATGATGTTGTTACCTACCCTCACCACCTGGGGGCGGCCCGTAAGGAAGTCCAGTACCCAGTTACACAGGGCGGGGTCGAGACCCAGGGTCTCGAGCTTGATGACGAGTTTGGAGGGTACTATGGTGTTAAATGCTGAGCTGTAATCGATGAACAGCATTCTCACACAGATGGGTTAGGGCAGTGTGCAGTGTGGTTGCGATTGCGTCGTCTGTGGACCTATTTGGGCAGTAAGCAAATTGAAGTGGGTCTAGGGTGTCAGGTAGGGTGGAGGTGATATGGTCCTTGACTAGTCTCTCAAAGCACTTCATGATGACGGAAGTGAGTGCTACTCAGTTAGGTAGTCGTTTAGCTCAGTTACCATAGCTTTCTTGGGAACAGGAACAATGGTGTCCCTCTTGAAGCATGTGGGAACAGCAGACTGGGATAAGGATGGATTGAATATGTCCGTAAACACACCAGCAAGCTGGTCTGCGCATGCTCTGAGGACGCGGCTGGGGTTGCCGTCTGGGCCTGCAGCCTTGCGAGGTTTAACACGTTTAAATGTTTTACTCACGTTGGCTGCAGTGAAGGAGAGTCGCAGGTTTTGGTAGCGTGCCGTGTCAATGGCACTGTATTGTCCTCAAAGTGAGCAAAGAAGTTATTTAGTCTGTCTGGGAGCAAGACATCCTGGTCCGCGGCGGAGCTGGTTTTCATTTTGTAATCCATGATTGACTGTAGACCCTGCCACATACCTCTTGTTTCTGAGCCATTGAATTGTGACTATACTTTGTCTCTAAACTGACGCTTAGCTTGTTTGATTGCTGCGGAGGGAATAGCTACACTGTTTGTATTCGGTCATGTTTCCGGTCACCTTGCCCTGGTTAAAAGCAGTGGTTTGCGCTTTCAGTTTCGGCGAACACTGCCATCAATCCACTGATTCTGGTTTGGGAATGTTTTAATCGTTGCTGTGGGTATAACATCATCAATGCACTTTCTAATGAACTCGCTCACCGAATCAGCGTATTCGTCAATGTTGTTGTAGGAACATATCCCAATCCACGTGATCAAAGCAGTCTTGAAGCGTGGAATCAGATTGGTCAGGCCAGCGTTGAATAGACTTGAGCGCGGGAGCTTCTTGTTTTAGTCTCTGTCTATAGGCTGGAAGCCAAAAAATGGAGTCGTGGTCAGCTTTTCCAAAAGGAGGGCGGGGAAGGGCCTTATATGCGTTGCGGAAGTTAGAATAACAATGATCCAGGGTTTTACCAGCCTTATGTCTTATGGCCTTGAGATAGAAGCTGTTTAGCGTTCTCTCTGTCCCAGCTTTGATGAACCTTGCCTTCTGGATGGTAGTGGTGTGAACAGGCAGTGGCTCTGGTGGTTGTTGTCCAACATTCAGGCCCCTTAGGACTGGAGTTGCCCATCCCTGCTCTAAGGGTCCCTGAGGAGAGGTTTGAAAACCACTAGCCTATTGTAAATTATGTTTTTTATTTTTATTTATCCTGAAGTTTAAAAAAAAATTGTTCTTATGTTTGCTTGAAATGTGTGGGTGGGGGCTTTATGCTTACATGGCCAGTCGAGGGAACAAGAGACCCATGTTGATCAATCCCAGCGGTACAGTATGAGCAATTTAAAGTAAACCAGCATCCAATTGTTGAATTTCAGAGTAAATGTGTAATTTCCTCCGATGTCCGTAGGCATCGGTATGGACCTATACTTTTTTTTGCACAACTTTGATTAGCGATTCTGGAGCACAGTCATTTTTTTTACATTTAAGTGATTTTATGACAACATAATCCCCTATCAGATCATTCACACAGCCGTTAGTCAAATGTATGTAATCCGGCAGCTCTTGTTATCTTGCTGTTGTAAGGGATTTCCTCCTCTTCTTCCGAAGAGGAGAGGCGAAAAGGATCGGAGGACCAATATGCAGCGTGGTAAGTGTCCCTGGTTATTTTTAATAAGAAATAGTACACATGAACAACTGAATACAAAAACAATAAATGTGGAATGAACAAAACCCAAAACAGTACAGTGTGGTGAAAAACACAGACACGGAAACAAACACACAGTGAAACCCAGGCTACCTAAGTATGATTCTCAATCAGAGACAACTAATGACACCTGCCTCTGATTGAGAACCATACTAGGCCGAAACATAGAAATCCCCAAATCGTAGAAAAACAAACAGACTGCCCATCCCAACTCACGCCCTGACCATACTAAATAATGACAAAACAAAGGAAATAAAAAGGTCAGAACATGACAGCTGTTTCTCTGTTTATGGGAAATTCCTCAACTCTGAACTATCTCTGTGTTTTGTTTGCATCGTGAGGAAAAGAGAAGCCACAACGAGTTCCGGGGTCGCTCCTCACTCAAAACCTTGACCGTCCCCGATAAAAAAAATGTTTTAATTTCATTGGCTAATGCACAAATTCACTTCAGAACACTAAAAGACTAAACGGACTCTGCAAGACTCCAGCACAACGACGTAAACTACAATGGATTATTCAACCAATGACAGCAAATCAACCAGCAAGAAAAAAGTGGAGGTCGTTTGGTAAGAAGTAAACGTTTAAGTGGATAATGTAAATGTAAATCAAAAGGGTCTGTCAGTCTGCTGATATATGCGGTTATGAAAAGCTTAGCACAACAAACTATGTATCTATTTCTAAAATAAATCTATTTATTTATATTTCGTGATACTCATTCAGGACCGTTCATTTCTTGGGGTTATAGGACAACTTTTGGCTTTGTCAATTTGCTACACTGCAGATTCGCTCCTAATAGATGGTGTAAAATGCATGGCTGAATAACATGGCTAACAGAATTGAGGTTGTTAACAACCAGTAGTATCACTGGTTATACTTTTCCTAGTAGGCCAGTAGACAAACATCCTGTAAAGAGGAGTAAATCCTACCAGTAATTGACAATTTTGATCTTTCACTCTTGATCTCTTTCTCAGATATCGCTTTGCAGTAACCATATATCTATATATTTTTTAATCAATTTCCATTTTTAATCACAAGAGGTAACCATTTAAATAGATGCTGCCTCCACCATGAACTAATGCAAAAATATGTAAGCCTTTAACAGACTCATTCAACTCTTTCTCTCAGGTCGGCAACTTGAATGCCTGCTACTTTGCAAAAAGAGGTTTTCAAGTAGAAGTCTTTGAATCTCGAGAAGGTAAACACTTGATTATGCCACATATTAAGCGCTTTCTCTGATATTGAATAGCTACAAAGCAGTCTGCATTTATTTCGGGAAGTATGCACTGCGTGCAGTCATCAGTCACTACAATATTCCTAACAACAAAGCACAATGGCTTTGTCTTGGTAGCTATCACACAGCAATCTAAACATACATTTTAGTTTCAAAATAAGTTATTACCATTTGATATATATGACACTGGTTTCACAAGCAGTCACCAGATGCAGACATATTACATTTGGATTGACAAGCAGCTCAACCAGGTCACTATTCACTTTAGCACAATTTATAGTTTATACTGTATATTTTTATTGTGTATGTATTTCCAACATCACTATTTTTATGACTTATTTGTGAACATTTTTGATGAAGTGTACTGTACTTTTGAGGAGAGCTTGTGAGTAAGAATTTCACTATACCATTTACATCCTGTGCACGTGCAAATAAACTCTGATTAGAAGGTGCTTGTGTATGTTAGATTTGAGTCTCATAATTCTTTAATGTCTTTAATTGCTTTCTATCTATGATCCTGACCAGATATCCGCCAAGCCAAACTAGTCAAAGGAAGAAGCATCAATCTAGTTCTGTCTCACAGGGGTCGTCAGGCTTTGAAGCACGTGGGAATGGAAGACAGTCTCTCTCTCTCTCTCTCTTTCTCTCTTTCTCTCTTTCTCTCTCTGCGCAGCTGTAGGGGTGGAGTAGAGCGCAGTTCCCCGTCTCTCTCCACTCCTGCCTTTTCCTGGCCACCGTGCTTCTACGTCTGTATTGGTTGCTGTTTAGGGTTTTAGGCTGTTTCTGTGTAAGCACTTTGTGACATCTGCTGATGTTAAAAGGGCTTTATGAATGTGTTTGATTTGAATTCCTAGTCTCAAGACCATATAAGAGATGAAAACGGAAGCAGGCAACCACTCTTTGATTTTATTTTGATGTGTTCATAATGATGAAATATTTCAAGTGCCTGTACCCAAGCCCCATGGGTACATCTGGGCTGGGCCACTGTACTTACAGTTCTCTAAAGTATTATATTCTGGCAACTGAAGTAAGCTATTATATTATTTTAGTGGGCACGCATTTAGTGCACCTAGGGTGTTATGTATGGCTCAGCAGGCACTGCGTCAGAAGGTTGTTTTACACTTCAATTACTTTTCAGCATGACAGGGTCAGGTTTGCTTCGCCAACTTTTTAAATAAAACTTCAAGGCCAGTCATGAGGGACAGAACGAACTTAGGTAGGCCATATTTAGAGCAAAGAATATACACTCTCCTGAACTATGGCCGAACAGAAAGATGTGTTTTGAACATTTTGCCAATCATTGTTAGAAAACTGAGCGATGTACTCCTTTTTCGCTAGGTTTTGTCTTCACCACGTTATTGTTGTCGATACACCAATAATGTGCATTTTGTATTTTGTATTTTCTGTCAAATCTGTAATTCAGGACCTCAGCTGTAAAAGTGACCTTGGTCCCTGTTCACGAGGAAAATCTGACCCGTTTTGATTTCTTCTCCAGGTTGTCTCCAAAGGAATTCCCATGCATTCCAGAATGATCCACACTTTGAATGGGACACAGTCTCCCATTCCTTATGGCAAGAAAGGCCAGGTAATTCTGCTGCTGCACTGCCTACACACATCACAATGCAAATCCCATTAGATAGATTATTAATACATTTGACAAGCAAGACAAAGGATGGCCATTATCTTGTAAAGCAGCAGTCTGTCAGCGTTTTGTATTACTGATGTATAATTACAGTACCTTAAATGCAGACTTGATGAGAGGCTACATTTGTCACTCCCACTCTCCCTTAGTTATCACTTTGTCGCTGTAGCATAAGGCTCATTATTGAATTGTGGCATGGCATTTTGGGAAAAAAGGCAATGAAGCAAATCCCACAATCCCAAATTCGAGAATGACTGATAATCAACAGTAATTATAACAGCGCTCAGCACAGATTCCAGAAACGTTGTTGTTCGAGAGACAGACAGGCCACTTTAGCACTCTTTCATCATAGAAAATGCACAGAGACACAAGCATGGGTCGCTGGCCTCGGATTTACTATCTGAATCAACAGGACCTCTTCCATCCCAACGGTACTCGGAAAATCATTACGCTTGTTTGCAACAGGGAGAAAATGGAATGGGAGTTGTGTGTTTCATCTTGAAAATGCCTGAAATGAAGCAGGCCTTTATTTCAATCCCAGAATTCTTGATATTTCAACTGAACATCTGTCTTAGGTTCTTAAGAGTGTGAATAGTCAGTTAAACAAATAAATCGAATAAAATTGTATTGGTCACATAAATAGTTTAACCTAAGGTCGAGTGTCTGAACAGTTTGGGCTACACACTGATTTGACCCCCCCTGTTGAAAAGCGAGGCTCTTACAAACACATACATGTCGGTTGTTTTGCTCTAGGATGTCGACAAGCCTCAGAAGACTTGTCTGAATGTCCCCTGGTACCAGTTGAAAAGATTAATGGAAGCATATATGGATACAGTTTAGTGCCAAAAATAAGGAGTTAAATAGATGAAAAAAATAAATAACAAATGTTTCCTGATCTTTCTTACATCTCTCTTCAGAACAAACTTCCTTTACATTTCTTTTTTTGGGGAGGGGGACTATCTGTTGTTCCATGTAGTGAATGTGTTATTCAATGTGTTTGTAGGGGCTAATAGCAATAAGGACAAAATTAAGGTTTCATCAAATAATTGTTTTATATATATTTTATACTTCAAAATTAAAAATCAAACAGCAAAATGATCCTTGGTATAACCTTCTTAAAACAATTCCATATACCCCATAATGTCCCCCCAATGTACATGGCACCTCCCTTGACCTCAGAAGCCCACCGTGACCAGTACAGACATGGGTTCAAATACTATGTACTCTTTAGAATACTTTGAGCATTTGCTTTAGCCTGCCCGGAGTTCCAGGTGGGTGGCGTTAGCAAAGTTGGGGGGAATTTCAACAAGCAAGCTTAATGAAGCACAGCTAAAGTATTTAAAATGATGGTATTTGACCCCAGGTCTGATCCAGTGTTGTTGAAATGTCCCAACACTGTCACACGATCAGTTCTGTATCCATGATTGATGACATGAGCTGTAATTCCGCCCCATAGTATAAAGGTTATGCGCAGGTCAGGACAGGTACGCTGCAATGTGAGGACGGTGGGAGGAAATCCCTATTGTGTACACATAGCTGTGATGTGTCTGATGTTGTCTAGGGTTTTATCCTCTGTCTTCTTCTGCCTTTTAAAGAGGAAAAAACTACGATCAGTAATCCCTCTCTCATTAAGAGAAGTGGTGAAGACAGGATGTCGGGGGGCAACGCAGATGAGAGAAGTGAGAAACAAAAGAGAAAAGGCACAGTCAGACATAGAACAAAGGGATGGAAAATAATCATGGGAGGCCAGCTTGGTAGTGAATGGTGGTGGGTGGAGGGGGGGGGGGGGGAAGAGAGGGATTTTATCCTGCCCAGTTGTTCAAGTAGTAAGGACAAGATGAAAAAGGGCACTTCCGATAGATGTTCCACTAAATCAATTATCCCATGCATGCAACACTTCAAAAGGTGATTTTAATCAAAGGCTTACTCATGCTATGATCTCAGTTCTTCTTACTAGACAATAGTCAAACTCCCAAATCCTGCTCACATTTCCATCACTGACTGTTTTTAGACTCCCGAGCATCGCCTCCAAAAATGTATTTGAAATGTCTTGTTGACTGAAGTATGCACTCTTTTTGTATTAAAAGTGGTAGTGTCAGTGTAAACGTGTCACATTATTCTGTGTAGGCCTAGTTTAGAGTTACAGTAACATCCTGATCTCCTTTCAGTACATCCTGTCTCTCGACAGAGCCAACCTCAACAAAGAACTGTTGTCAGGTAGGAGAATGAAATTCCTTATTCCCATGAGTCCTGGAGAGCATGTCAGAGCCTCAATATTGCATGTACTTATTGAAAAGCTGTGTTCTTATCCACTCATCTTGAATGGGAAATAGGTTAATCTTGTATTGTCTACCTGTATGTCCATCTGCCATTTCGAAGATAGATGATTAAGATGAAGAAAAGTTGATCTTATCTTATGTACTTGTAAAAAGTAATGTCTAAAAACTTTGTAAAGTTTTAGGTTAAATATAGACATTGTGTCTTTCCACTAACAGTGCCTTCAGAATGTATTTTTTACCCCTTGACCTTTTCCACATTTTGTTGTGGTTCAGCCGGAATTTAAAATGGATCAGGTTGAGATTGTGTCACCAGCCTACACACAGTACTAAAATGTTGTTGACATGCGCAGACAAGAAGCTCTATACTCATTGTTTTAGTAGACTAGTGCATGTCGTATAACAGGCTTATATCGTCGATCCTTGCTCTCCCGAACAAAAAGTTAACATGTGAAAGTCACGTAACAGCAGTCGACTGTGTTTACTGACAGTCATCAATATATGTACAAGCCTGTAGCAATGGTTGTCATGTTTTCTATATACTTTATTCTTGATTTTATTTTTTAAATTGGGAGGGGAGGTAGATCAGCTTTAATATTACAGATAGATTGTAGCTTCCATCAATGTAATTGTCTGCATCATTTCCAATCTCCCATTCTTTTAAATACATTTTCCTTAATTATGTTCCCCTGACCCCACCACCCCTCCCCTAATTGGAGTAGACTAATGGACAACACTTACTATATACATTTTACAGACACAGTATATTTTTTACAATGGTTCTCTTTTGTTTGTTTTTAGTCCTATCCTTCAGCTACCCTCAACCCCTCTCATCTATCTCTGAAGAACATCCAGTTTTCTATATCTATTTGCCATATATTTTTCAACTGTGCTGTGATGGTTCACAAACATTTTGAACCTTTCTATTCTCATCATTTCTACAGATTCTAATTTAAAAATACACATTATTGCTAAGGGTATTATTATATTATTGATCAATTGACTATGACTTTTTAAATCACCCAGCAGTGCTATTTGTAGATTTAGCTCCAGGTAAATGTTCAAATCTTTCAGCCATTCCTGAACCTCAGACCAAAAACAAGCTACATATATGTACAGTACCAAAACAAATGATCTAATGATTGTCTCTTCACAGCAAAATCTGCAGAGCAGGGATGGTTGTATCCCCCATATACAGTATTGGTTGCAAGAATTTTGTATAATCATTTAAATAGTTAAAATGGCGCTGGAACAGAAGGCAGACATTTTATGTGCCCACAACCGAGTGTGTTTTTTTTGTTCGTTTATCTGTGTTGTTTGTAACTTGTTTTTGAAACTATTTTTGTACATAATGTTGCCGCTACCATCTCTACAAAAATAACTTCTAGACATCAGGACTGCGATTACTCACCACGGACTAGCAGAATCCTTTTTCTTCTTTCACGACTCTGACGAGCCCGAGGCAGAGGCTATACGGCTCCCTCGGGAACAGGCCCCGACCTCAGTGATCTGCGTGAAGAGGCGGAGAAAGAGAGGCCGGAGGGCGGGCTGCCTTCTGAGGAGTAGGGGGCGATCAAGTAAACCCCCACTTCCTCAATTCTGCACGCAAACATGCAATCTTTGGACAATAAAATGGAGGAGTTATTGGGAAGATTAAACTACTAACGGGACATTTAAAAACTAACATCTTATGCTTCATGGAGTCGTGGCTGAACGACGACAATATCAACATAGAGCAGGCTGGTTATACAATGTACAGGCAGGATAGAACAGCGACGTCTGGTAAGACAAGGGGCGGCGGTCAATGTATTTTGTAAACAGCTGGTGCACGATATCTAAGGAAGTCTCGAGCCATTGCTCGCCAGAGGTAGAGTTTCTCATGATAAGCGGCAGACCACATTACCTACCGAGAGAGTTAAGCTAAGGACCCTGGGACTAAACACCTCCCTCTGCAACTGGATCCTGGACTTCCTGACGGGCCGCCCCCAGGTGGTAAGGATAGGAAACAATGCATCCACCACGCTGATCCTCAACACAGCAACCCCTCAGGGGTGTGTGCTCAGCCCCCTACTGTACTTCCTGTTTACTCTTGACTGCATGGCAATGCACGACTCCAACACCATCACTAAATTTGCAGATGACACAGTGGTAGGCCTGATCACTGACAACAATGAGACAGCCTATAGGGAGGAGGTCAGAGACCTGGCCGTGTGGTGCCAGGACAACAACCTCTCCCTCAACATGATCAAGACAAAGGAGATGGTTGTGGACTACAGGAAAAAGAGGACCGAGCATGCCCCCATTCTCATCGACGGAGCTGTAGTGGAACAGGTTGAGAGCTTCAAGTTCCTTGGTGTCCACATCACCAACAAACTATCGTGGTCCAAGCACACCATGACAGTCATGAAGCGGGCAGGACAAAACCTATTCACCCTCAGGAGACTGAAAAGATTTGGCATGGGTCCTCAGATTCTTAAAAGATTCTACAGCTGCACCATCGAGAGCATCCTGACTGGTTGCATCACTGCCTGGTATGGCAGCTGCTCGGCCTCCGACCGCAAGGCACTACAGAGGGTAGTGTGAACGGCCCAGTACATCACTGGGGCCAAGCTTCCTGCCCATCCAGGACCTCTATACCAGGCGATGTCAGAGGAATGCCCTGAAAATCGTCAAAGACTCCAGCCACCCCAGTCATAGACTGTTCTCTCTGCTACCACACGATACGACTCCTGATCATCTAGTCAAATGGCTACCCAGACTATTCACATTGCCCCCCCCCCTTCCCCTCACCACTGCCAATCTCTGTTGTCATCTATGCATAGTGACTTTAATTAACTCTACCTACATGTACATACTAGCTCAACTAACCGGTGTCCCTGCACATTGAGTCTGTACCGGCACCCCCCTGTATATATTGTTGTTTTTTACTGCTCCTCTTTAATTACTTGTTACATCTCTTATTCTTATCCGTATTTTTTTTAAACTGCGCTGTCAGTTAGGGGCTCGTAAGTAAGCATTTCAATGTAAGGTCTATGTTATGTAGACCTTATACCGATCGGCGCATGTGACTAATGAAATTTGAAATAGAAAAACTCTATTTAAATTATTTGTTTTGAATCCAGTGTTGTTTTGTGTACAGGTCATAAACCCCGTACCATGGAATTGGTACATCAAATCTCCTCCCAACTATTTTGCAATCTATATGGCACAGCTGTACATTTTTTTGTTGTCTTTAAATGAAACTAGTATACTTTATTTATCACAATTTTCTTTAACCAATGTTGGCATTTAATGCAGGGCCAACAGTTCCTTACTTTCTCCCCCTTCTAATTCTCTTCACTTTTTACGTTAATGCTACAATTAGTTAGTTGTAATTTTGAGTAGAGGAGATATTTCAATGCATTTTTGTTAGCTGTTGCCCAATGTTTGCAGTGCCATGTAAGTCAACCTCAGAGAATTGTCTTGTCATGACCGTGATATAAAATCTTTTTGTAATTCTTTGTTTTGTAACTGCAGCAGCAGAGACCCCAACATAAATCTGAACTTTTCCCACAAACTACTCGACTGGAGCACTGAAACAGGGGCGATGACCTTTGTCAGGTAAATAGTTAATATTCTCACACACATTTCTTTCTCACCTTCTCTCTTCTCTCTCTCACTCCCTCCTCTAAAGTCATTTTGGGCTGACTTGTAAAATGGAGAACTAAGTGCTGTCTAAAATTGACTTGTTCTTGCTTTATTATTTGCAGTTGGTCTGTGCTCCTGCATTTTATTTTGTGGCCTTGTGTGTGTGTGTGTGTTAAACAGCATACAATGCCTTCAGAGTATTCACCCCTTGACTTTTTCCACATTTTGCTGTGTTACTTCCTGAATTTAATATTGATTAAATGTAGATTTGTTTGTCACTAGCCTACACACAATACCCCATAATATCAAAGGGGAATTATGTTTTTTGAGAATGTTACAAACTGAATTAAACATGGAAGCTGAAATGTCTTGAACCCCTTTTTTTATGGCAAGCCTAAATAAGTGCAGGCGTAAACATTTGCTTAAAAAGTCACATAATAAGTTGCATGGACCACTGTGTGCATTAATAGTTACATGATTTTTGAATGACAACCTAATCACTGTACCCCACACATACAGATAATTGTAAGGTCCCTCAGTTCAGCAGTGAATTTCAAACACAAAGACCAGGGAGGTTTTCCAATGCCTGGCAAAGAGGGCACCTATTGGTAGATGGGTAACAAAATAAGCAGACATTGTATATCCCTTTGAGCATGGTGAAGTTATGAATTACACTTTGGATGATGTGTCAATACACCCAGTCACTACAAAGATTCAGGTCCTTCCTAACTCAGTTGCCGGAGAGGAAGGAAAACGCTAATGAATTTCACCATGAGGACAATGGTTACTTTAGAACAGTTATTGGCTGTGATAGGAGAACTGAGGATGTATCAACGATATTGTAGTTACTCCACAAAACGAATCTAATTGACTGAGTGAACAGAAGGAAGCAGGTACATAATAAATAGAAACAGATAAAAAGGAACAAAAAAATGCTTAGCATAGGGAAAATCCTAGAGGAAAACCTGGTTCAGTCTGCTTTCCACCAGACACTGGGAGATGAATTTACCTTTCAGCAGAACAATAACCTGAAACAGGTTATTGTCTATACTGGAGTTGCTTACCAAGAAGACAGTGAATGTTTTCCTGAGTGGCCGAGTTACAGTTTTGACTTAAATCTACCAGAAAATAATAAATGGGCAAATGTTGCGCAATCCAGGTGTGTAAAGCTCTTAGAGACATACCCAGAAAGACTCACCGCTGAAATCGCTGCCAAAGGTGCTTCTATAGAGTATTGACTCAGAGGTATGAATACTTATGTAAATGAGATTTCTGTATTTAATTTTCAATACATTTGCAAAAAATTCTAAAAACAGGTTTCACTTTTGTCATTATGGGTTATGATTAACTTAGGTAGAAGGTTAGTGCACAAGTCCTATTTATACTGCATTACAAACTGACAACTTTATTTACACTGACATTTTTACATGATCACATTTGATGACACATTTTTGTTAACCATAAATAAGGCTCATCATGAATAGCATCTATCTGTGGAATAATGTTTGTACTGTATGGTGTGTCTTAGGGCTGAAGGTGCAAAGGAAGAGATCCAGGCAGACTTGATTGTGGGATGTGATGGAGCGTTCTCTGCCATTCGGAAACAGTTCCTCCGTCAGAACCGTTTCAATGACAGTCAGACCTACATCCCTCATGGGTACCTGGAGCTCACCATGCCCCCCCATCAATGGAGAGGTTGGTCCTCTGATGCTCAGAACATGGCACAGGATCAGACCTGGGGCAATATTCAAAACAGTCTCGGAGTAGCAGGGCTAGGATCAGTTTAGTCTTTTAGATAATATTGAATAAGGTTATATGGAATGAGCTCTCCCGGTGCAATGTAACTAAAGGTATAGTACCAAAAGTGCATAGCCCACACATTCACCACTGGCTAAATAAAACGCTCAATGTATTTGAAAGCAAATACTATTTAAACCCAGCTCTGCACTGGATGTTTTTATAGTTCATTGTATCACCATAGTGTTTCATAAGGCGTTGGGTGACATCTCATTTTGTATGTTGGTCACCTTTTGGTTGATGCAAAGCTGCTGTGTCTATTGTATATGATGTGTTTGTCTTTATACTGTAATAATGCCCTAATTTAATTTACTTTGCCCCCAGTTTGCCATGAAGCCTAATTATCTGCACATATGGCCACGCAACACGTTCATGATGATTGCTCTGCCCAACTTGGTGAGTGTAAATTAGAGACTGTATGTTTACCCACATGTCCATACTATATTTATCCTTTCAGCTTCATTATCAGCTGCTAAACTTGATAATAGAGCGTAGGCAAGTTTAAACACGTTGGAGAGATGCATTTGTGAAGTGTGTACAGTATGAGAAAATGTCTTAAAATAGTCTAACTAATGGCTCTAACTAATGTAAAAGACAATATGGACTCATTAGAATATGTCAAAATAGTGTCGTTTAAACATTAGAGTGCATTCGGAAAGTATTCAGACCCCTTCCCTTTTTCCACATTTTGCTACAGCCTTAGTCTAAAATGGGAAAAAAAATAAGTTTCCTCATCAATCTACACACACAAAAAAAATGGGTTTTAGAAACGTACAAATACCGTATTTACATAAGTATTCAGACCCTTTGCTATGAGACTCAAAATTGAACTCTGGTGCATCCTGTTTCCATTGATCATCCTTGAGATGTTTCTACAACTGGATTGGAGTCCACTTGTGGTGAATTCAATTGACTGGACATGATTTGGAAAGGCCTGTCTACATAAGGTCCCACAGTTGACAGTGCATGTCAGACCAAAAACCAAGCTGTGAGGTCAAAGGAATTGTCTGTAGAGCTCCGAGATAGGATTGTATCGGGTCACAGATCTGGGGAAGGGTACCAAAACATTTCTGCAGCATTGAAGGTCCCCAAGAACACAGTGTTCTCCACCTCCTAGAGCTGGCCACCTGGGCAAACTAAGCAATCGGGGGAGAAGGGCCTTGGTCAGGGAGGTGACCAAGAACCCGATGGTCACTCTGACAGAGCTCCAGAGTTCTTCTAGGGAGATGGGAGAACCTTCCAGAAGGACAACCATCTATGCAGCACTCCACCAATCAGTACTTTATGGTAGAGTGGCCAGATGGAAGCCACTCCTCAATAAAAGGCACATGACAGCCCGCTTGGAGTTTGCCAAAAGGCACCTAAAGGACTCTCAGACCATGAGAAACAAGATCCTCGGGTCTGATGAAACCAAGACTGATCTCTTTGTCCTGATTGCCAAGCGTCACATCTGGAAGAAAGCAGGCACCAATCATCACCTGGCCAATACCCTCCCTACAGTGAAGCATGGTGGTGGCAGCATCATGCTGTGGGGATGACTAGTTGGGATTGAAGGAAAGAGGAACTGCGCAAAGTATAAAGAGATCCTTGATGAAAACTTGCTGCAGACGGCTCAAGATCTCAGACTAGGGCGAAGGTTCACCTTCCAACAGGACAACAACCCAAAGCACACAGCCAAGACAATGCAGAAGTGGCTTTGGGACAAGTCTCTGAATGTCCTTGAGTGGCCAGCCAGAGCCCGGACTTAAACCTGATTGAACATCTCTGGAGAGACCTGAAAATAGCTAGCAGCGACGCTCCCCATCCAACCTAACAGAGCTTGAGAGGATCTGCAGAGAAGAACGGGAGAAACTCCCCAAATACAGGTGTGCCAAGCTTGTAGTGTCATACCAAAGAAGACTCAAGGCTGTAATCACTGCCAATGGTGCTGAGTAAAGGGTCTGAATACTTATGTAAATGTGATATTTCAGTTATCATTTTTTTTACCTGTTTTTGCTTTCTCATTATGGGGTATTGTGCGTAGATTGATTAAGAAAAAAAATATGATTTAATCAATTTTAGAATAAGGTTTTAACGTGACAACATGTGGAAAAAGTGAAGGGGTCTGAATACTTTCCAAATGCACTGTATATCGCACCTAAGCTGTACTGTATATGTCACAATAATGACAGTGTATTTATACAGTATGTCATGTTGCAAAAGAGACTCATCACTGTTAGGAAGTCAGTGTAAACAGGGTTATTTGACCCTTGGCCTCAGAACATAGGTCTCTTGGTCCAGCGCCCAATGTTCACTTTACCAAAAATAAATTATTTAGTCAAAACCTTTTTTACCATCTTCACATCTCAAATACCCTGGGTCCCACAGGTCCAGCCCTACTTTTTAACAGATGTGAACATTCAAAAAAAATGTCAAAGCAGATAGTCAGTAATCCCATCTCTCAGCCTCCACAACTGCTAATATTAATACCATTATGATAGTTCTGCCTGACTGATTCAGAGAAAGCTGTTCTGTTTTGTGGCCAGGTTAATGCACTTAATTCAAGGGTACATTAGTACTGTTACTCAGTACAGCCCCAGTGTGCATTGGGAGGACGGTGAAAAATGCCCTGCTGCCGGGGAAACTCCACGGTAACGACACTCTTAGGACACATGGGATAGGCTGGCCTGATGCTGATGGATAGCCAGGGCTGACCCGGCAGCTGCTAACACACCCACCATCATCATCTCTCTACTCCACATCCATCAGTCCAAGTGGATTATCCATTTTGGCCAGCGCAGATCACGTGACCATGCTGGTGTGGACGTTGATGCATATTAACGGACTAAGTAATGGATTTGCCAATAAGCAACATCCATCAACTAGATGCATGGCATGTTAGCCACTCAGGGAGTTAACGGAAGTCATCAGGTCTCAGACAAGGTTACTGAGAGCATGGTTAACTGAATCCTCATTAATAAGAAAGTGCTCTCATTTCACACAATCAGGTTTTTTACTGCATAGTGTAAAAAATTAAAAAACACGGCCTCCCAAGGGGCGGCGTCCCTACAGACCCGGGTTCGATCCCAGCCGTGACCAAGAGACCCATTAGGTGGAGCACAATTGGCCCAGTGTCGTCGGGGTTAGGGGAGGGTTTGGCCGGCCGGCATGTCCTTGTCCCATCGCGCTCAAGCAACTTCTGTAGCAGACTGCTGACACAGTCGCCAGTTGTGCAGTGTTTCCTCCGACACAGCCAGCGGCTGGCTTCTGGGTTAAGCGAGCAGTGTGTCAAGAGCCAATGAGGCTTGGCAGGGTTGTGTTTTGGAGGACGCATGGCTCTCGAGTCTGTACGGGAGTTGCAGCAATGGGACAAGACTGTAACTACCAATTTGGATATCACGAAAAAGGGGTAAAAAAAAAACTTTCTGTATTTAAATTTAAACTACTAATACTAGATATAAAGTCTGTAGAAAAGATAGTGATCGATTATTTTTCAATAATAAATATTTGACAATTACCAATCACTAAAATAATGAATTCAGGAGTATCGATTTTGTTTAAATGTTTGAGCATAAGAACAAAGCATTAGCCATGGCAAAATGCATAGAATTGCAGGAAGTTAACTTGAACCCCCCGCCACTCCCACAACCGAAACCCCTTTTTTGATCCAGATGTTCAGGCTTACTACGTTAATCTCCATATTGTTTGTTCTTAGGACAAGACTTTCACCTGCACACTCTTCATGCCATTTGAGGAGTTTGAGAAAGTTACCACAGGCGACAAGGTCATCGAGTTTTTCCAGAAATAATAATAATATAATAATAATAATATATGCCATTTAGCAGACGCTTTTATCCAAAGCGACTTAGTCATGTGTGCATACATTCTACGTATGGGTGGTCCCGGGAATCGAACCCACTACCCTGGCGTAGTGGGTTTCCCGATGCCATCCCACTAATAGGAGCGTAAGTGACTTTCTCTTCCCCGTCCCTCCATCCTGCTGTCCATCCTTACCTCCCTTCATCCCTCTCTCCCTATCAATTTCCTGCATCAGGACAGCTCAAACAGCAACTGTCTCTCGAGCGTGTAATTAATTGTCCCAACTTCACGTGGCCTGGGGAGCTGAGTTTTCAATTTGAACCGAACAGCAAGCTGCAGTTGATAGTGAGATAGAACATGGACGGGGTGGGGGAAACAGCTGAGGTGTGTAACTAGGTATTTTCAGGGTTGATTTGAAATGAGGCAGGCTGAATTGCTGTTTACTTTTCGATTCACCCACACACAGTCTAAATTCACAGTTGAATTTGCTTATTTATTTTCAATTAGAGAATGCTACGCCTACAATAAAACACCCCTAGCTCAGTGTGTTGTTTGAAGTCCTAGCTGCACTCCTCTGCCAATGCAAGCCTGAAGAATATGATTATATTCTCTTATGAGATACAGTGGTTGAAAAGAGAGCATGGATGAGGTAGTACAGAGCAGCTGTATGTGAGAAACCAGCACGTACCACACTATGCATATCAATGTCATAGTGGTCATTCTGTGTCTCACAGGGAGGCTCTTAAGAGGGATTATTTCCGTCTGCCGGCCCAGGCCATGGTGTCCTTGAAGTGCTCCCCATATCACTTTGGTGACAAGTGCGTCCTTAAGGGCGATGCAGCGCACGCTGTGGTGCCATTCTATGGTCAGGGGATGAACGCAGTAAGTAGAAATACATGTAGTATATACACAGAGTGGGACAGTGAGAGGAGGGTGGAAGATATGAGACCTCCGTGGTCTCTTGTGGATCAGCTAAGAGTATGGTGCTAGCAATGCTAAGGTCATAGGTTAATTGTATGCCACTCAACCACATACATACTCTATGCTATTGATGAATTCACTGTAATTCGCATTTGGATCAAAACAACTGCTCAGTGCCATTTAATTGTTAATATAAGAGATGTTGACTCAATGTTATTTGAAACAGGTTAACGCATCGTTCAGGGCTTTGAAGACTGCCTTGTTTTCAACGAAATCATGGACCAGTTCAACGAAGACTTCAGGGAGTAAACACACGTAATATTACAGACGGCAAATACGCTTTGAAAGTCAGAGCATCAGCATCCACGTACCCCCTTGATGCCTGCTAAATGAGTTTGTTTTGTTAGTGGCGCAGAATATCCATGTTTCATTTCATGTGCGCGTCTGAGGGTGCTTGGAAAAGGTAGACAAATTTCCATTCTAACCAATTACGTATAATCTGTTCATACTAAGCTATTTCTCCTTTTTTTTCAGGTGCCGTTCTGCCTGAGTACACCAGAGTCAGAGTCCCAGACAACCACGCTATGGCAGACCTGGCCATGTACAACTACGTTGAAGTAACGTAGTAGCCATTTAGATATTAGTACTTAAATCAATCACCAGGGTCTGAGGCTATTCGTTAGGGCATGCTACGGAAAAACTGTTTAAAATGTTTTGCTTTGGAAAACAGAAATGAAGTCCAAGTAGTTCCTCTTTGTATTAGTCTGTCTTCTTTCATTTGGTGCCTAATGAATACGACCCAATTTTGCCATACACAACTGTTACGAATCCCTTTTGGCCCGACAGTCTAGGGGGGGGGGGGGGGTGGCAATGAGACCCGAACATAACTCATGCAAATTATAATTGTGACAAAGTAAAAGTGAGAATGAAATAACTACGACAACTGAAATCTACCGGCAAACTCAAGGTTTATTTGTAAACACACGGTAATAGGGGGAGCAGGAAAAGGGGCTGAACTGGACCCAAGGAAAGAAACAATAAGTATTCAAAAACACCCCTAAGCTAGACTAGCCTACTTTAACAACAGCTAACTAAAAATACAGTGGATGGTGTATGCCCATGGGCGACTTGTCTTGGTTTCCCCTTTTCCCACCAGCAAACAAACACCATAACAATACTCACAGGTGAGGACAAAGTGCTATGGAGGTGCTCAAACAAAAGAGCGCGTCGAAACACAGAGAGCGCGTCGAAACACAGAGAGCGCGTCGAAACACAGAGAGCGCGTCGAAACACGGAGAGCGCGTCGAAACACGGAGAGCGCGTCAAACACGGAGAGCGCGTCGAAACACGGAGAGCGCGTCGAAACACGGAGAGCGCGCGAAACACAGTCCTACAGACATGGCATTTACATAGAGATTGAGCTCTAGAGCAAACAACTGATGGGGTTTTTAAACCAAGGGAAAAGAACTGTGATTGGGTAGGAAACAGGAGGAGGTGTGTCTTCTGATTGATGATTGGATTGGTGACTGATTGGGGAGTGATGATTTTCACCTGTGAGGGGAGAAGGAGAGAAAACAACACAGGATACATACACACAGACACAGGATACCTGTATCCGTAACAACAACTACAGTGATCAAACTGTACGCCCAGATTTCAGCGACACTGGATCTATAGAACTATATGATGAAAAGTTCCATATAGGTAATGAAACACTTAGTTTAGAAAAGGGATGGTGATGACCTTCCAATTTAATGAAAGCACATATGTGTATATATATATATACACCATTTAGCAGACACTTTTATCCAAAGTAACTTACAGCCAGGAGTGCATTCATTTTCTTACATACGGGTGGTCCCAAGAATCAAACCCACTATCCTGGCATTGTAAGCACCGTGCCGTACCAACTGAACTACTGTATAACATTATAGACTATCTACTTACCTTGGCCTCTGTCTGCCTCAATCAATAATGGCCATTCTCATTGATTCAACATCATTTCACAATTATGGCTTTTACAAATGGATTAATATATATAATCTCCAGCATTTAATGAAGCGCCGCTGAATTAATTAGTGGCACCAAGAAGACAAGATAACACAAACCCACTAAGACAGGGTGGTAGGTAGCCTAGTGGTTAGAGCTTTGGGCCAGTAACCCGGAAGGTTGCTGGATCGAATCCTTGAGCTGACAGATTTTTACCTTGTCTGATTCAGACACTTTTCAGTTGAGTGCATTCAGTTGTACAACTAACTACTGTAGGTATCCCCCGTTTCCAAAAGCTCTCTGACACAATTAGCACAACTTATTACTGTCATTTCAATTTTATAGCTCTTGTCTTCCAAAATATGCAGAGCGAATATCCATAGGCAGAGCAGGGACATATTTACCTGTACTTGGGTTGGGTTGGTTGAGTCCAGAGTAATTGACAGGAAGCCAGCTTTCTCTAACCATCCATCCTTTTAATTCATTTATCTGTGCACACAGACAGTAATTGGTCTTAGTGTTACTCTCCACGTGCATACGGTCACATTGGCGCTGTAGCCATTCTTCCCAGAGATCACACACACGTGAAAACACACACCCACAACGCCTTGGCGAGAGTCCTTCCGAATCATAAGAACACCTGACTACAGAGCAAAAGGTAGCCTTCGCTCTATGGACATACTTGTGAAAATTGGCACCTATTGGTCTTTAATGAGCTTGTTTGTTCGTGGGGGTGAAATGTTGAAGGCTAAAAAAAGCAGAAGGTGTATGATACTGCAGGCAATGCATGTGAATGTCACTGCAACGACATGCATTACAGGAGAAATAATGGGCTTTTCATTACGATGAGCACAGATGGTTCGATTTGCTAACAGATGTATTTTGCATCCTTCTAGATGAGGGAACACGTCAATTCCAAATGGTTCCTGTTCTGAAAATACGTTGACATTTCCCTTCTCAGTGTTTCCTCGTACATTTAAGTCCAGTTGGATAATACATGAAATTGAATGCATTTTAATATGATTAAGTGTGCATTACTGCGAAGCATTCTAAAACTCTCTTTCTCTTTCTGAGGATCTCAATTTAACCTTGTGCAATACCCTAGATGCAGTTGCACCCCTAAAAACTAAAAAAATGTCTCAAAAGAAACTAGCTCCCTGGTACACAGAAAATACCCGAGCTCTGAAGCAAGCTTCCAGAAAATTGGAACGGAAATGGCGCCACACCAAACTGGAAGTCTTCCGACTAGCTTGGAAGGACGGTACCGTGCAGTACCGAAGAGCCCTTACTGCTGCTCGATCGTCCTATTTTTCTAACTTAATTGAGGAAAATAAGAACAATCCGAAATTCCTTTTTGATACTGTGGCAAAGCTAACTAAAAAGCAGCATTCCCCAAGAGAGGATGACTTGCACTTTAGCAGTGATAAATTCATGAACTTCTTTGAGGAAAAGATTATGATTATTAGAAAGCAAATTACGGACTCCTCTTTAAACCTGCGTATTCCTCCAAACCTCAGTTGTCCTGAGTCTGCACAACTCTGCCAGGACCTAGAATCAAGAGAGACGCTCAAGTGTTTTAGTACTATATCTCTTGACACAATGATGAAAATAATCATGGCCTCTAAACCTTCAAGCTGTATACTGGACCCTATTCCAACTAAACTACTGAAAGAGCTGCTTCCTGTGCTTGGCCCTCCTATGTTGAACATAATAAACTGCTCTCTATCCACTGGATGTGTACCAAACTCACTAAAAGTGGCAGTAATAAAGCCTCTCTTGAAAAAGCCAAACCTTGACCCAGAAAATATAAAAAACTATCGGCCTATATCGAATCTTCCATTCCTCTCAAAGATTTTAGAGAAGGCTGTTGCGCAGCAACTCACTGCCTTCCTGAAGACAAACAATGTATACGAAATGCTTCAGTCTAGTTTTAGACCCCATCATAGCACTGAGACGGCACTTGTGAAGGTGGTAAATGACATTTTGATGGCATCGGACCGAGGCTCTGCATCTGTCCTCGTGCTCCTAGACCTTAGTGCTGCTTTTGATACCATCGATCACCACATTCTTTTGGAGAGATTGGAAACCCAAATTGGTCTACACGGACATGTTCTGGCCTGGTTTAGGTCTTATCTGTCGGAAAGATATCAGTTTGTCTCTGTGAATGGTTTGTCCTCTGACAAATCAACTGTACATTTCGGTGTTCCTCAAGGTTCTGTTTTAGGACCACTATTGTTTTCACTATATATTTTACCTCTTGGGGATGTTATTCGAAAACATAATGTAAACTTTCACTGCTATGCGGATGACACACAGCTGTACATTTCAATGAAACATGGTGAAGCCCCAAAATTGCCCTCGCTAGAAGCATGTGTTTCAGACATAAGGAAGTGGATGGCTGCAAACTTTCTACTATTAAACTCGGACAAAACAGAGATGCTTGTTCTAGGTCCCAAGAAACAAAGAGATCTTCTGTTGAATCTGACAATTAATCTTAATGGTTGTACAGTCGTCTCAAATAAAACTGTGAAGGACCTCGGCGTTACTCTGGACCCTGATCTCTCTTTTGAAGAACATATCAAGACCATTTCGAGGACAGCTTTTTTCCATCTACGTAACATTGCAAAAATCAGAAACTTTCTGTCCAAAAATGATGCAGAAAAATTAATCCATGCTTTTGTCACTTCTAGGTTAGACTACTGCAATGCTCTATTTTCCGGCTACCCGGATAAAGCACTAAATAAACTTCAGTTAGTGCTAAATACGGCTGCTAGAATCCTGACTAGAACCAAAAAATTTGATCATATTACTCCAGTGCTAGCCTCTCTACACTGGCTTCCTGTCAAAGCAAGGGCTGATTTCAAGGTTTTACTGCTAACCTACAAAGCATTACATGGGCTTGCTCCTACCTACCTCTCTGATTTGGTCCTGCCGTACATACCTACACGTACGCTACGGTCACAAGACGCAGGCCTCCTAATTGTCCCTAGAATTTCTAAGCAAACAGCTGGAGGCAGGGCTTTCTCCTATAGAGCTCCATTTTTATGGAACGGTCTGCCTACCCATGTCAGAGACGCAAACTCGGTCTCAACCTTTAAGTCTTTACTGAAGACTCATCTCTTCAGTGGGTCATATGATTGAGTGTAGTCTGGCCCAGGAGTGGGAAGGTGAACGGAAAGGCTCTGGAGCAACGAACCGCCCTTGCTGTCTCTGCCTGGCCGGTTCCCCTCTTTTCACTGGGATTCTTTGCCTCTAACCCTGTTACGGGGGCTGAGTCACTGGCTTGCTGGGGCTCTCTCGTGCCGTCCCTGGGGGGTGTGTCACCTGGGTGGGTTGATTCACTGTTGTGGTCGGCCTGTCTGGGTTCCCCCCCCTTGGGTTGTACCGTGTCGGAGATCTTTGTGGGCTATACTCGGCCTTGTCTCAGGATGGTAAGTTGGTGGTTGAAGATTTCCCTCTAGTGGTGTGGGGGCTGTGCTTTGGCAAAGTGGGTGGGGTTATAACCTTCCTGTTTGGCCCTGTCCGGGGTGTCCTCGGATGGGGCCACAGTGTCTCCTGACCCCTCCTGTCTCAGCCTCCAGTATTTATGCTGCAGTAGTTTATGTGTCGGGGGCTAGGGTCAGTTTGTTTATCTGGAGTACTTCTCCTGTCCTATTCAGGTGTCCTGTGTGAATCTAAGTGTGCGTTCTCTAATTCTCTCCTTCTCTCTTTCTTTCTCTCTCTCGGAGGACCTGAGCCCTAGGACCATGCCCCAGGACTACCTGACATGATGACTCCTTGCTGTCCCCAGTCCACCTGGCCATGCTGCTGCTCCAGTTTCAACTGGCCTGGGCCCTAGGACTATGTCCCAGGACTACCTGACATGAGGACTCCTTGCTGTCCCCAGTCCACCTGGCCATGCTCCTGCTCCAGTTTCAACTGTTCTGCCTTACTATTATTCAACCATGCTGGTCATTTATGAACATTTGAACATCTTGGCCACGTTCTGTTATAATCTCCACCCGGCACAGCCAGAAGAGGACTGGCCACCCCACATATGCTCTCTCTAATTCTCTCTTTCTTTCTCTCTCTCGGAGGACCTGAGCCCTAGGACCGTGCCCCAGGACTACCTGACATGATGGCTCCTTGCTGTCCCCAGTCCACCTGACTGTGCTGCTGCTCCAGTTTCAACTGTTCTGCCTTATTGTTATTTGACCATGCTGGTCATTTATGAACATTTGAACATCTTGGTCATGTTGTGTTATAATCTCTACCCGGCACAGCCAGAAGAGGACTGGCCACCCCACATAGCCCGGTTCCTCTCTAGGTTTCTTCCTAGGTTTTGGCCTTTCTAGGGAGTTTTTCCTAGCCACCGTGCTTTTACACCTGCATTGTTTGCTGTTTGGGGTTTTAGGCTGGGTTTCTGTACAGCACTTTGAGATATCAGCTGATGTACGAAGGGCTATATAAATAAATTTGATTTGATTTGATTTCTGTGTGTTTCTGTATACATCTCTGTCTCTCACCATACACTGTTCCCAGGTTACATTTACCAGGACAAGGTACCATAAGGTGGTAAAACACTGGCACTGGCAAGACAAAGTAAGAAAGGACATTGTACACGTTCATTCTACACTGTTCAAGGGTCTTTAAGTGCATACATTTTCTTTTAGACAGTTTATGCGGTCTTTCTCTGCCTATCTGGCCTTGCTGACATTTTGAAAGGGCAAGTATGCGTTAACCTACCAAGTCATTACAAAAATGACAGACAAACATGAAAATCTACAAATAATCTAGTAAAAACCATAGAATTCACAAGAGTATAACAAAATCAAAAGAAGCAAATTAAAAACATTGACAGGTCAGGGAATCAGTCTCAAGATCATTCATCAGTGATTTAAAAATACCAATCGGGACAAGTTCTTCCAGTTAAAAGTATTTTGTAAGGCGTTCCAAGACTATGGCCTGTTTTTTTGTACATGAAAGCCCTTTTACCAAATTCAGTTCGGACATTTGGAACAGTTAGTAGGATATAAGTCCAGCGAACGAAGAGAGTACCCACCACATTTCAAAATAAAAAGGTAGTAAACCCAGAGTGGCTTTGTAAATAAAAGTATACCAGTGCCTGAGCCTACAAGTGACTAGAGAAGGCCAGCCAACCCTGGTATACAAAGTGCAGTGGTGTGAAAGGGTTTTGTAGTTTAAAATAAATCTCAAAGTGCCATGGTAGAGGGTGTCAATTGATCTCAAACACTGAGCGGAAGCATTCATATATAAAATATCCCCATAGTCTAGTAAAGGCATACATGTAGCTGATACTAGCCTCCTTCTGGCTTCAAAAGAAAAACAGGCCTTATTCCTAAAATAAAATCCCAATTTCAGCTTCAATTGTTTTGTAAGTTGTTGAATATGCTATTTAAAAGAGAGGCAGTCATCAATTAAAATTCCAAGATATTTATATGAGGTTACAACCTCAAACTCCTTGCCCTGACAGGTAGTAATAGGTGAAAGGTTCAGAGGTCTATTTCTTGGTTTAGAAAACACCATTAGTTTAGTTTTGTCAGTATTGAGGATAAGCTTCAATTGACACAAGGTATGTTGAACAGTATAGAAAGCAGTTTGCAAGTTCTAGAAAGCATTTTTAAGAGACGAGGCACAACAGTAAATAACAGTATCATCCGCATAAAAATTAAGTTGGGCATTTGACATTTTTGTCTAAATCATGTATTTAAATAGTGAATAAGAGAGGACCAAGTACAGAGCCTTGGTGCACACCATTAAAGACAGACAATTTAACAGACATAAGCCCATCAAATTGAGTGCACTGAGTTCTATCAGACAGATAGTTCGCAAACCATGCAACTGCATGCTCTGAAAGACCTACACTCGACAATCTCTGCCTTAGTATAGCATGATCAACTGTATCAGAAGCCTTAGAGATCAATAAAAAGTTTATTATCTTGTTCCCCTCAGGTGATCAACCAAGGCCTGTTGTTCTGTGCTGCAGTGTCTGTCGCGGGGGGCTCCTACCTGCTAGTCAGATACCCCCCTAACTTGCCAAATATCCCCATCGAGCAGCTGTGGTCTAAGCTGCAGGCCCTCAAGAGTCCCTTCTGAGGGGTTGTGGGTCATACCACTCTGAGAAATTGAGCTACAAACAGCAGAGATCAAATCAACTGACCTCAAAACAGATGGGACAAAGACAGAGTTCTACGACCCAATTACCAATGAGATTTTGATCATGTACTCAATAAAGATTTGATTTACTGTAATTGAAGGCCTGTGGGGAACATTGTGTTAATGTATACTGAACAAAATTATGTAAACTCTTACAACAAAAAATATCTAGTTAACAGAAGAAAGGAAGACAAAATAAGGACAAAAGAAGGACAGAAGAAAAAGGAAAAGAAAGAGGACAACAAAGTGAAACAGTCAGCACTTCTATTGCAACTTCGTATTTCGTCGTCCTAACGTAGTCTACACTGCTATCTGCTCAGCAGCTAGCCAGCTAGCAAACGTCCACCGTCTACCGAATAGCAGCACTGTAGAAACTATTACACTCAACTGAACGACTTGATTAGTGTAGTGTTCGTTAGCTACATAGTTGTCTTTGCTGTCTTCATATCCAAGATAATTGTGTAGTTTAGAGCGTGTAGTCTTAGAGTGATTATCTTAATTTATCGAGGTTAGCTAGCCAGCTATTTGTCGTCCTTAACGTAGGAGACACTGCTAGCTAGCCAACAGCTAGCCAACGTCTACTGAATAGAACTTCCGCACTCAACAACCCGGTCGCATTCCGCTTCGCTCCACAGGTAGTATCACATTTTTCATTTCATTTCTTTACAGCACAACGGTTTGATTTGTTTGATCGTAGCTAGCTACATAGCTAGCTACATAGCCGTCTGTGTATCAAAGATAATTGTGTAGTCTAGAGCGATTTTCTAGGTTAGCTAGCCAGCTATTGTCGTTCTTTTAACGTAACGTAACGTAATCAACACTGCTAGCTAGCCAGCTAGCCCCCGAATAGCAGCACTGTAGAAACTATTACACTCAACGGAACGACTTGATTAGTGTAGTGTCAACAACGCAGCCACTGCCAGCTAGCCTACAAAGTCAACAACACAGCCACTGCCAGCTAGCCTACTTCAGCAGTACTGTATCATTTTAATCATTTTAGTCAATAAGATTCTTGCTACGTAAGCTTAACTTTCTGAACATTCGAGACGTGTAGTCCACTTGTCATTCCAATCTCCTTGCATTAGAGTAGCCTCTTCTGTAGCCTGTCAACTATGTGTCTGTCTATCCCTGTTCTCTCCTCTCTGCACAGACCATACAAACGCTCCACACCGCGTGGCCGCTGCCACCCTAATCTGGTGGTCCCAGCGCGCACGACCCACGTGGAGTTCCAGGTCTCCGGTAGCCTCTGGAACTGCCGATCTGCGGCCAACAAGGCAGAGTTCATCTCAGCCTATGCCTCCCTCCAGTCCCTCGACTTCTTGGCACTGACAGAAACATGGATCACCACAGATAACACTGCTACTCCTACTGCTCTCTCTTCGTCCGCCCACGTGTTCTCGCACACCCCGAGAGCTTCTGGTCAGCGGGGTGGTGGCATCGGGATCCTTATCTCTCCCAAGTGGTCATTCTCTCTTTCTCCCCTTACCCATCTGTCTATCGCCTCCTTTGAATTTCATGCTGTCACAGTTACCAGCCCTTTCAAGCTTAACATCCTTATCATTTATCGCCCTCTAGGTTCCCTCGGAGAGTTCATCAATGAACTTGATGCCTTGATAAGCTCCTTTCCTGAGGACGGCTCACCTCTCACAGTTCTGGGCGACTTTAACCTCCCCACGTCTACCTTTGACTCATTCCTCTCTGCCTCCTTCTTTCCACTCCTCTCCTCTTTTGACCTCACCCTCTCACCTTCCCCCCCTACTCACAAGGCAGGCAATACGCTCGACCTCATCTTTACTAGATGCTGTTCTTCCACTAACCTCATTGCAACTCCCCTCCAAGTCTCCGACCACTACCTTGTATCCTTTTCCCTCTCGCTCTCATCCAACACTTCCCACACTGCCCCTACTCGGATGGTATCGCGCCGTCCCAACCTTCGCTCTCTCTCCCCCGCTACTCTCTCCTCTTCCATCCTATCATATCTTCCCTCTGCTCAAACCTTCTCCAACCTATCTCCTGATTCTGCCTCCTCAACCCTCCTCTCCTCCCTTTCTGCATCCTTTGACTCTCTATGTCCCCTATCTTCCAGGCCGGCTCGGTCCTCCCCTCCCGCTCCGTGGCTTGACGACTCATTGCGAGCTCACAGAACAGGGCTCCGGGCAGCCGAGCGGAAATGGAGGAAAACTCGCCTCCCTGCGGACCTGGCATCCTTTCACTCCCTCCTCTCTACATTTTCCTCCTCTGTCTCTGCTGCTAAAGCCACTTTCTACCACTCTAAATTCCAAGCATCTGCCTCTAACCCTAGGAAGCTCTTTGCCACCTTCTCCTCCCTCCTGAATCCTCCTCCCCCCCTCCTCCCTCTCTGCAGATGACTTCGTCAACCATTTTGAAAAGAAGGTTGACGACATCCGATCCTTGTTTGCTAAGTCAAACGACACCGCTGGTTCTGCTCACACTGCCCTACCCTGTGCTCTGACCTCTTTCTCCCCTCTCTCTCCAGATGAAATCTCGCGTCTTGTGACGGCCGGCCGCCCAACAACCTGCCCGCTCGACCCTATTCCCTCCTCTCTTCTCCAGACCATTTCCGGAGACCTTCTCCCTTACCTCACCTCGCTCATCAATTTATCCCTGACCGCTGGCTACGTCCCTTCCATCTTCAAGAGAGCGAGAGTTGCACCCCTTCTGAAAAAACCTACACTCGATCCCTCCGATGTTAACAACTACAGACCAGTATCCCTTCTTTCTTTTCTCTCCAAAACTCTTGAACGTGCCGTCCTTGGTCAGCTCTCCCGCTATCTCTCTCAGAATGACCTTCTTGATCCAAATCAGTCAGGTTTCAAGACTAGTCATTCAACTGAGACTGCTCTTCTCTGTATCACGGAGGCGCTCCGCACCGCTAAAGCTAACTTTCTCTCCTCTGCTCTCATCCTTCTAGACCTATCGGCTGCCTTCGATACTGTGAACCATCATATCCTCCTCTCCACCCTCTCCGCGTTGGACATCTCCGGTGCGGCCCACGCTTGGATTGCGTCCTACCTGACAGGTCGCTCCTACCAGGTGGCGTGGCGAGAATCTGTCTCCTCACCACGCGCTCTCACCACTGGTGTCCCCCAGGGCTCTGTTCTAGGTCCTCTCCTATTCTCGCTATACACCAAGTCACTTGGCTCTGTCATAACCTCACATGCTCTCTCCTATCATTGCTATGCAGACGACACACAATTAATCTTCTCCTTTCCCCCTTCTGATGGATGACCAGGTGGTGAATCGCATCTCTGCATGTCTGGCAGACATATCAGTGTGGATGACGGATCACCACCTCAAGCTGAACTTCGGCAAGATGGAGCTGCTCTTCCTCCCGGGGAAGGACTGCCCGTTCCATGATCTCGCCATCACGGTTGACAACTCCATTGTGTCCTCCTCCCAGAGCGCTAAGAACCTTGGCGTGATCCTGGACAACACCCTGTTGTTCTCAACTAACATCAAGGCGGTGGCCCGTTCCTGTAGGTTCATGCTCTACAACATCCGCAGAGTACGACCCTGCCTCAGACAGGAAGCGACGCAGGTCCTAATCCAGGCACTTGTCATCTCCCGTCTGGATTACTGCAACTCGCTGTTGGCTGGGCTCCCTGCCTGTGCCATTAAACCCCTTCAACTCATCCAGAACGCCGCAGCCCGTCTAGTGTTCAACCTTCCCAAGTTCTCTCACGTCACCCCGCTCCTCCGCTCTCTCCACTGGCTTCCAGTTGAAGCTCGCATCCGCTACAAGACCATGGTGCTTGCCTACGGAGCTGTGAGGGGAACGGCACCTCAGTACCTCCAGGCTCTGATCAGGCCCTACACCCAAATAAGGGCACTGCGTTCATCCACCTCTGGCCTGCTCGCCTCCCTACCACTGAGGAAGTACAGTTCCCGCTCAGCCCAGTCAAAACTGTTCGCTGCTCTGGCTCCCCAATGGTGGAACAAACTCCCTCACGACGCCAGGACAGCGGAGTCAATCACCACCTTCCGGAGACACCTGAAACCCCACCTCTTTAAGGAATACTTAGGATAGGATAAAGTAATCCTTCTCACCCCCTCCCCCCCTTAAAATATTTAGATGCACTATTGTAAAGTGGCTGTTCCACTGGATGTCATAAGGTGAATGCACCAATTTGTAAGTCGCTCTGGATAAGAGCGTCTGCTAAATGACTTAAATGTAAATGTAATGTAAATGTAAACTGTTGGTCCCATGCTTTGAGCTAAAATAAAAGAGCTCAGAAATGTTCCATACGCACAAAAGGCTTATTTTTCTACTATTGTTTTGCACAAATTTGTTTAAATCCCTGTTAGTGAGCATTTCTCATTTGCCAAGATAATCAGTCCACCTGACAGGTGTGGCATATCAAGAAGCTGATTAAACAGCATGATCATTACACAGGTACACCTTGTGCTGGGGACAATAAAAGGCCACTAAAATGTTCAGTTTTGTCACACAACATAATGCCACAGTTGTCTCAAGTTGAGGGAGCGTGCAATTGGCATGCTGACTGCAGAAATATCCACCAGAGCTGTTGCCAGAGAATTGAATGTTAATTTCTCTACCATAAGCCGCATCCAGTGTCATTTTAGAGAATTTGGCAGTACATCCAACCGGCCTCACCTCAGACCACGTATAACCAGGCAAGCCACATCTGGCTTCTTCATTTGGGGGATCGTCTGAGACCAGCCACCCGGACAGCTGATGAAAATGTGGGTTTGCATAATCAAAGGATTTATGCATAAACTGTCAGACACCGTCTCAGGGAAGCTCATCTGTGTGCTTATTGTCCTGACCAGGGTCGTAATCAACTTCTGTGGGCAAATGCTCACCTTCAATGGCCACTGGCACACTGGAGAAATGTGCTCTTCACGGATGAATCCAGAATCCCAGTCGTGTGGGCGAGCGGTTCGCTGATGTCAACGTTGTGAACACCCCATGGTGGCGGTATGGTTATCGTATAGGTAGGCATAAGCTACGGACAATGAGCACAATTGCATTATATCAATGGCAACTTGAATGCCATGACGAGATCCCGAGGCCATTTATCCGCTGCCGTCATCTCTTGTTCAAGCATGATAATGCAAGGCTCATGTCGCAAGGATCTGTACACAATTCCTGGAAGCTGAAAATGTTCCAGTTATTCAATCACCTGCATACTCACCAGACATGTCAGCCATTGAGCATGTTTGGGATGCTCTGAGTCGACATGTACAACAGCATGTTCCAGTTCCCATCAATATGCAGCAACTTCACACAGCCATTGAAGAGGAGTGGGACAACATTCCACAAGACACAATGAACAACGCTATGTCAAGGAGATGCATAGCGCTGCATGAGGCAAATGGTGGTTACACCAGATACTGACTGGTTTTCTGATCCATATCCCTACCTTTTTTTAAGGTACCTGTGACCAAAATATGCATACAGTATCTGTATTCCTAGTCATGTGAAATCCATAAGTTAGGGCCGAATGAATTCACATCAATAGACCGATTTCCTTATATGAACTGTAACTCGGTAAAATCGTTGAAATTGTTGCATTTATATTTTTCATGTCAGTCATGGTACAGTAACTAATCTAGATAATCCAGATAATTTAGGGCATATTGTCCCAGTTCTATGTCAGTTCAATGTGACATGCTTGACAGAAAATAACATGTTGGATTTGTGTGGATGTGTTATTAAATGAATCATATATAAATAAAGTTATTATCCTCATGATCAGTACGTTAAAACCACAGTCATGTTTTTTGATTGAAGTTGCAAATACAAGGAAATGCATATAAGCAGACGGCAAAAAGAAGTCACTGTGAGAAAGCGTCAATGCAGGACTAAGATCGAGTCGTACTACACCGGCTCCGATGTGGCAGGGCTTGCAAACTATTACTGACTAGAAAAGGAAGCACAGCCACGAGCTGCCCAGTGACACAAACCTTCCAGATAAGCTAAATTACTTCAATGCTCGCTTCGAGGCAAGTAACACCGAGGCATGCATGAAAGCACCAGCTGTACCGGACGACTGTGATCACGCTCTCTCCGTAGCCGACGTGAGGAGGAACCTTTAAACAGGTCAACATTCACAAGGCCAAAGGGCCAGACGGATTACCAGGACATCCGAGCATGCGCTGAGCAACTGGCAAATGTCTTCACTGACATTTTTAACCAGTCCCTGACTGAGTCTGTAATACCAACATGTTTCAAGCAGACCACCATAGCCCCTGTGTCCATGAACACTAAGGAAACCTGCCTAACTCTAATCAAATGTTATTTGTCACATACACATGGTTAGCAGATGTTAATGCGAGTGTAGCGAAATGCTTGTGCTTCTAGTTCCGACAATGCAGTAATAACCAACGAGTAATCTAACCTAACAATTCCACAACTAATACCTTATACACACAAGTGTAAAGGGATAAAGAATATGTACATAAAGATAAAGATATGAATGAGTGATGGAACAGAACGGCATAGGCAAGATGCAGTAGATGGTATCGAGTACAGTATATACATATGAGATGAGTAATGTAGGGTATGTAAACATTGTATTAGGTGGCATTGTTTAAAGTGGCTAGTGATACATGTATTACATGAAGATAGCAAGATGCAGTAGATGATATAGAGTACACTATATACATATGAGATGAGTAATGTAGGGTATGTAAACATTGTGTTAGGTGGCATTGTTTAAAGTGGCTAGTGATACATTTTTTACATCAATTTCCATCCATTTCCATTATTGAAGTGAGCTGGAGTTGAGTCAGTATGTTGGCAGCAGCCACTCAATGTTAGTGGTGGCTGTTTAACCTCTTGAAGCTAGGGGGCACTATTTTTATGTTTGGAAAAATAACGTTCCCAAAGTAAACGGCCTATTTCTCAGGACCAGATGCTAGAATATGCATATAATTGACAGATTAGAATAGAAAACAATCTAAAGTTTCCAAAACTGTCAAAATATTGTCTGTGAGTATAACAGAACTGATATTGCAGGCGAAACCCTGAGGAAAATCTAATCAGGAAGTGCCTCTTATTTTGAAACCCTTCTGTTCCTATGCATGCCTATCCTACATTTAAAGGAATATCAACCAGATTCCTTTTCTATGGCTTCCCTAAGGTGTCAACAGTCCTTAGACATAGTTTCAGGCTTTTATTTTGAAAAATTAGCGTGAAAGATCACATTGCGTAAGTGGATAGGTGGGGGATCTCAGAGTGAGTTTTCGCGCAACTGAGTAAAGCCGCCATTGTTCCTCCCGCTGTTATTGAAAATCCTACACACTCGGTTGATATATTATTGAATATATATTTTAAAAGCTGTGCCACCATAGACTCTGGGTTCGCGCCCAGGTTCTGTCGTAACCGGCCCCACGGACTGACATCCATGGGGCAACGCACAATTGGCCTAGCGTCGTCCGGGTTAGGGAGGGCTTGGCCGGTAGGGATGTCCTTGTCTCATCGCGCACCAGTGACTCCTGTGACGGGCCGGGCGCAGTGCGCGCTAACCAAGGTTGCCAGGTGCACAGTGTTTCCTCCAACACATTGGTGCGGCTGGCTTCCGGGTTGGATGCGCGCTGTGTTAAGAAGCAGTGCGGCTTGGTTGGGTTGTGTATCGGAGGACGCATGATCGTACTTTTTGGAGAGATGTCCTCTGGTCTGATGAAACAAAAATAGAATTGTTTGGCCATAATGACCATTGTTATGTTTGGAGGAAAAAGGGGACACTTGCAAGCCAAAGAACACCATCCCAACCGTGAAGCACAGGGATGGCAGCATCATGTTGTCGGGGTGCTTTGGTGCAGGAGGGACTAGTGCACTTTACAAAATAGATGGCATCATGAGGTAGGAAAATGATGTGGGTATATTGAAGCAACATCTCAAGACATCAGTCAGGAAGTTAAAGCTTGGTCGCAAATGGGTCTTCCAAATGGACACTGACCCCAAACACACTTCCACAGTTGTGACAAAATTGCTTAAGGAAAACAAAGTCAAGGTTTTGGAGTGGCCATCACAAAGCTCTGACCTCAATCCTATAGAAAATTTGTGGGCAGAACTAGAAAAAGTGTGTGTGAGCAAGGAGGTCTACAAACCTGACTCAGTTACACCAGCTCTGTCAGGGGGAATGGGTCAAGATGCAGCCAACGTATTGTGGGAAGCTTGTGGAAAGCTACCCAAAACATTTTACCCAAGTTAAACTATGTAAAGGCAATGCTACCAAATACTAATTGAGTGTATGTAAACTTCTGACCTACTGGTAATGTGATGAATGAAATAAAAGCTGAAATAAATCATTCTCTATACTATTATTCTGACATTTCACATTATTAAAATAAAAGTGGTGATCCTAACGGACCTAAAACAGGGAATTTTTACTAGGATTAAATGTCAGGAATTGTGAAAAACTGAGTTTAAATGTATTTGGCTAAGGCGTATGCAAAATTCCGACTTCAACTGTACAGTATATATATATATATATACACACACCACACACACACACATATATATATATATAATTACCGGTCAAAAGTTTTAGAACACCTACTCATTCAAGGGTGATTCTTTTTTATTTTTTATTATTTTCTACATTGTAGTGTCACGCCCTTCAGGTGTCTCCTTTTGCCCCCATTAGTCCCGGGTGTATTTATCCCTGTGTTTCCTGTCTCTCTGTGCCAGTTTGTCTTGTTTTGCCAAGTCAACCAGCGTTTCTCCTAGCTCCTATTTTTCCAGTCTCAGTGTTTTCCTAGCCCTCCTGGTTTTGACCCTTGCCTGCCCTGACGCCGAATCCGCCTGCCTGACCACTCTGCCTGTTCTGACCTCGAGCTTGCCTGTCCCCCCATACTGTTTGGACTGGTTTATGAACTCCCGCCCGTCCCCGACCTTCCTTTTGCCTGACCCTTTTGGTACAATAAATATCGGAGCTCAACCATCTGCCTCATGGGTCTGCATTTGGGTCTCGCCTTGTGCCCTTATAGTACAAACTGACCATGACAGACCCAGCAGACTGGGACCAGCTCCGTCACGCTGTCTCCCTGCAGGGAGCCACCATTGGGAGGCATGAAGAGCTGCTTCGGGACCTTTTGGAAGGGCTTGGTTCCCTGACGGAACGCCACAACCAGGGTTCAAGGTTATAATGGAGCAAATCAGTGAGTTAGCTCATAGGCAGCTCACCACCTCTGAGACCTCTGAACCACCCAGGAACCGCTCAACTCCTAATGGATTTGTTCAACCTACCCCGGCTCCTCCAGAACCCCACTTACCACCTCCGTAGCATTATGCAGATGATCCTGATACCTGCAGGGCATTCCTTTCCCAGTGCTCCCTCATTTTCGAACTCCAGCCCTCTTCGTTCCTGTCAGACCGATCGAATATAGCGTATTTAATCACGCTAATGTCCGGAAGGGTGCTCTCCTGTGCAACGGCTGTGTGGGAGCTGCAATCCGCTGTGTGCCATAGCCTGGAGGGATTAATCCCGGAAGTGAGGAAGGTTTTCGATCCTCTGATGACCAGGAGGGAGGCGGCTCAAACTACTGCAGGTTCATCATAACTCCCGTAGTGTGGCAGACTACGCAGTAGATTTTCGCAGTAGAGTTTTCCAGTTCCTGGATTCCGAAGGCTCTGTTGGACACCTTTCTCCACTGACTGTCGGAGGGGATAAAGGACGAGCTCACAGCTCGAGAAATACCACGGGACATCTATTCCCTCATCGCCCTCATTCTCTCTGTCCCAATGGATGCAAGGGCAATGGACGGCCGCTCTATTGGAAGAGTCACCCATAGCACTTAGCCCATTCAGATACGGGTATCAGGAAACCACAGTGAGACCATACAGTCTTCAGTAAGTCACGAGCTACTTCTCTTCCCCCGCACCATCCTTATGATTGTGCCATTGATCTCCTCCCAGGCACCACACCACCTTGTGGTCGGCTATATTCTCTATCCGGCCGGGAGACCAAGACCATGGAGAAGTACATTGAGAATTCTCTGACTACTAGCGGCATCCATCCATCTGCATCTCCTGCCGGCATGGGGTTTTTCTTCGTGGAGAAGAAGGACAAGACTCTGCGTCCGTGCATTGACTACCGGGGTCTGAATGATATAACGATCAAGAATCGTTATCCCCCCCCTACCACTCCTCTTGGCTTTTAAACCTCTCCAGGGGGCCACCATTTTTTCCAAACTGGATCTTCAGAATGCCTACCACCTGGTTCAGATACGCAAAGGAGATGAGTGAAAGACACCCTTTAACACATTATGAGTACCAGGTCATGCCGTTTGGACTCACCAGCTCTGTTAAACGATGTGCTCCGGGATATGCTAAACCGTTTCGTGTTCGTCTACCTTGACTTCATCCAGTTTTTTTCCCGGTCTGCCCAAGAACAAGTTCTTCATGTCAGACAAGTCCTTCTGCGTCCCCTGGAGAACCAATTGTTCGTGAAATCCGAGAAGTGTAAGTTCCACCGCTCTACAATCTCCTTTCTGGGATATGTCATCGCTGATCCAAATTGATCCTGAAAAGTGAAAGCAGTGGTAGAGTGGCCTCAACCTAAGTCCAGGGTGCGGTTACAACGTTTCCCGTGGTTCTCTAACTTATACTGGCGTTTCATTCGGAGCTACAGTACCCTGACGGCCCCTCTCTCTGCACTCACCTCTCCCAAAGTACTGTTTACATGGTCTCCAGCGGTCGACAGAGCCTTCGTGGACTTGAAGCATCGGTTCACCACAAAACCCATCCTCGTCCATCCAGATCCGTCCCGTCAATTTGTGGTAGAGGTTGATGATTCTGATGTTGGAGTGGGGGCCATCCTGTCCCAGCGATCTGCCCAGGACCAAAAGCTGTCTTCCTGTCCCATCGTCTCAATCCTGCAGAGATGACCTACAATGTAGGCAACCGAGAACTGCTGGCAGTCAAGATGGCGCTGTTTTGGCTACTAGATGGCATCAGTGTATGTGCAACGTTTTAGACTGATCCAATGAACCATTGTATTTATGTTCAGACATATGTATGAAGACTGCCCAAATGTGCCTAATTTGTTTATTAATAACTTTTCATGTTCAAAATTGTGCACACTCCTCAAACAATAGCATGGTATTATTTCACTGTAATAGATACTGTAAATTGGACAGTGCAGTTAGATTAACAAGAATTTAAGCTTTCTGCAAATATCAGATATGTCTCTGCCCTGGGAAACTATCTTGTTACTTACAACCCCATGCTAATCGCATTAGCCTACATTAGCTCAACCGTCCCGTGGAAGGCACACTGATCCTGAATGGTATTATTTCACTGTAATAGCTACTGTAAATTGGACAGTGCAGTTAGATTAACAAGAATTTAAGCTTTCTGCAAATATCAGATATGTCTCTGCCCTGGGAAACTATCTTGTTACTTACAACCTCATGCTAATCGCATTAGCCTACATTAGCTCAACCGTCCCGTGGAAGGCACACTGATCCTGAATAATTAACTGACTTGCTTAGTTAAATAAATAAACATTTGTGGATTCAACCAGTTTTTGCCCAGTGGGTGAGGTCCTGGACACTGACTGTAGGCCTCACGCAGCCTATGATAATTCTAACTAATATTAAATGTTTCCCTCAGTAGAATTATAGACAAAATGTTGATTTTGCCACTGGAACAGCATCTTGAGAAAATGCAAATGCGATTTTACTACAAATTACGTGACAGTGCTCAGTTTTTTGGCGGCATGAATCTTGTGAAAGCGGGAAAAATCCATAAATTAGCCGCGTCATTGTATAAACCGCGAGGTTCAAAGCGTGGGAATAAAGTAGCGGCTTATAGTCCAGCAATTACGGTACTGTAAAGGATGAAAGTATTTCATTTTGAACCACATAAAATATGCATGCAAAATTGGTCAAACTGTCATTTGGAAATGTTGCATGGAAAATCACCCTGGTCCCTTGCGCTATGAGAGAAGCAGAAATGAAAGAGAAACTTTACAGACATCAACTATATTGTTGATGATGCATTGATCGGTTTATGACATTCTGGTGAGCAAGGCTTTATTTAGTATTCTAGACGAGCGTCAAGTAATGACAGAAGACCAACCTACATGTATCTAATTACAGACAAATAGCCTAACAAATGTCGGAAGTTATAAACAATCTTTTACCGCACGTCAAAAAAAAATGTTTCTGTCGTCCCTGGGTAACATGCACAGGTAGCCTACATTAACCTTATGAAGGAATTGTTTGACAATCAGATGAAAACATAATGACTGGTTGTGTTTATGCCACATTAAAAAGGTAGGCTAATACATTTGAAAAGTTAAACAAAATCGGGACTATTAGGCCCATAGAGATCCTATTAAATGAATAGGGATTATAAATGCAATTCTATGAATAGGCCCATAGAGATCCTATTAAATTAATAGGGATTATATATGCAGTTCTATGAATAGGCCCATAAAAAAAAGAATGAAGTGCGTGCACACACACAGGAGGTCCTCGCACCGGGAAGAAAGGAAATCCACTTTCACCCCAGAATATAGGATATATTTCATGTATCTGGACGTGACAAAGGTAGAGAGAGTGTTGTGCAGAATATGCTGCTGCAATATTGTAAGGCTTTTCCCTGTAAGTTCATTAAGCACAATAGTGCTGCCAACCAGGGAAATAGTAATAATCGACATCACTTTCTCCATTAACTCTGCTGGCCTCTGTTATGACACAGGAGGTACTGTTTAAAAACACTATGTCAAAGGCTGTTCAAGACAAGAGAAATAGGTCACAAACTCACAGCTACATCATTCAGTTACAGGGAAGTGATGGTTCCTTCTGATGCACAGTGAAAGAGGGTTGGGAATACGTCTCTACAGTTTATAGTGATGGATCTTGAAAAGGCTAAAAAGAAAAACAATAGTCTTGTGTCAGAAGGGTGATTTGGAACTTCTGGGTTCTGTGTTTCATGAGAGGAAGTTCTGAGGTTTACAGAGGAACGTGTGATATGAAGTGATTAGTCAGTTCCCATGGTGACATGGGTGTAGCATGATGTACTACAGTACCCATAATGCTCTGTCACAGCGGCCGCACCTGGATGCCCTCTGACGACGTACCGCCGCTCTTGGACATGTTGTCCAGGTGGTTCACGTCATTGCTGGCAATGATGAAGACAATGGAGGAGGAGCTGAAGGTCACCCTCTTCTTTGGTCGTTCCCCGCCTCTTCGGTGGGACATGACGATTGGGCGAATAGGCCGCTCGATGCTCCGGGCCAGGGGACGGTCCTTGATGCTGCTCTGAATCCACGAGAGCTGGGAGCACAGCAGCTGCAGCAAGCAGCGCCGGAACTGCCAGAGGGACAGGAGGAGGAGAAGAGAGAGAGAGAGGCACTCAGTCAGGGTCTCAATTTAATGTTGAGACTTAGAGAAAAGTAGAATATACAAGGTGTCATTTCGAAATGTGGTTGTGCACTAGCAGTTTTCCTCGTTACGTCCGTCACTGACAGTCACTCAATTAGCCTATGTTAGCTAAACATTTTTAGATTGCTAGGTACGTTAGTCTTGCGGCTGTACTTATCTGCTCATAATTCCATGGCATTATTTGATATTATTTTATAGTATGAAGAATACAATCGAATAAAGCTGAATAAAATAGTCTAAACGATTTGAGGGAGTGCGCACATGCAGCTATTCTGTGCTGAGCTGTTAACAAAGAAATAGGTACACCTATGTGCTTAATTTAGAGTTATTAATATAACTTTAGTTGCTCTACAAATGTTGGGCTCTATGTTTTAGATCTGTAATACATTGTAAGGCTGCATGATGAGATTCTAATGATGATTTGAAAAACAGTACTTGAATTGCATGAGCTCTGCCTTGTTTTTTGAGCAGGCTGTACACACTCCAATAGTCTCTCATTCACAATTTGACAAGCACTTGATAATGCCTCGAATTTCACGGCAGCATCCCTTTGTGGCCATAATGCACCCTTAAAAAAATCAATGCCTTTTGCGTCCCGGAGTGCTGCTTTGTGCCCTTCACCCTGAGTGTTCTGTGCAATCGGAAGCCCTCTCACTCACATGGCTCTCGGTCACGTGATCGGATCTCTCTCACAGGCTACAAATGAAGACCGACACGTCGGGGACACAACTGCGAGCGTCCTTCTTCATAAGGTTAGGCCCATTTTTTCTCCACTTCCTGTCTGAATAACGTAACCAAGGTAAACTGCCTGTTACTCAGTATATGCATATAATTGGTACCATTGGAAAGAAAACACTTTGAAGTTTCTAGAAATGTTAATATAATGTAGGAGAGTATAACACAATGGATATAGTAGGAGAAAATCCAACCGGATTTTGTTTTTTGAGAGCCTATGCCCTGACATTGGAGAGCACAGGGAAATAATTACATCCAGCTCCCAGTATGCAATTTCAATGGCTTCCACTGAGTGTCAGCACTCAATGTTCAAGATTTCAGGCTTGTTTCTTCTAAAACGAGTAAGAATAATGAGTTCTACTACTTGGAAATTTGTGTACGCGCACATGATGAAGAGGACATGCACCAGCTAATATCGTTTTCCTATTGAACATACTTCTTTCCGTATGAAATATTATACACTGCTCAAAAAAATAAAGGGAACACTAAAATAACACATCCTAGATCTGAATGAAATATTCTTATTAAATACTTTTTTTCTTTACATAGTTGAATGTGCTGACAACAAAATCACACAAAAATTATAATGGAAATCAAATTTATCAACCCATGGAGGTCTGGATTTGGAGACACACTCAAAATGAAAGTGCAAAACCACACTACAGGCTGATCCAACTTTGATGTAAAACAAGTCAAAATTAAGCTCAGTAGTGTGTGTGGCCTCCACGTGCCTGTATGACCTCCCTACAACGCCTGGGCATGCCCCTGATGAGGTAGCGGATGGTCTCCTGAGGGATCTCCTCCCAGACCTGGACTAAAGCATCCGCCAACTCCTGGACAGTCTATGGTGCAACGTGGCGTTGGTGGATGGAGCAAGACATGATGTCCCAGATGTGCTCAATTGGATTCAGGTCCGGGGAACGGGCGGGCCAGTCCATAGCATCAATGCCTTCCTCTTGCAGGAACTGCTGACACACTCCAGCCACATGAGGTCTAGCATTGTCTTGCATTAGGAGGAACCCAGGGCCAACCGCACCAGCATATGGTCTCACAAGGGGTCTGAGGATCTCATCTCGGTACCTAACGGCAGTCAGGCTACCTCTGGCGAGCACATGGAGGGCTGTGCGGGCCCCCAAAGAAATGTCACCCCACAGCATGACTGACCCACCGCCAAACCGGTCATGCTGGAGGATGTTGCAGGCAGCAGAACGTTCTGTCACATGTGCTCAGTGTGAACCTGCTTTCATCTGTGAAGAGCACAGGGCGCCAGTGGCGAATTTGCCAATCTTGGTGTTCTCTGGCAAATGAAAAACATCCTGCACGGTGTTGGGCTGTAAGCACAACCCCCACCTGTGGACGTCGGGCCCTCATACCACCCTCATGGAGTGGTTTGAGCAGACACATGCACATTTGTGGCCTGCTGGAGATCATTTTGCAGGGCTCTGGCAGTGCTCCTCCTGCTTCTCCTTGCACAAAGGCAGAGGTAGCGGTCCTGCTGCTGGGTTGTTGCCCTCCTACGGCCTCCTCCACGTCTCCTGGTGTACTGGCCTGTCTCCTGGTAGCGCCTCCATGCTCTGGGCACTACGGTGACAGACACAGCAAACCTTCTTGCCACAGCTCGCATTGATGTGCCATCCTGGATGAGCTGCACTTCCTGAGCCACTTGTGTGGGTTGTAGACTCCGTCTCATGCTACCACTAGAGTGAAAGCACCGCCAGCATTCAAAAGTGACCAAAACATCAGCCAGGAAGCATAGGAACTGAGATGTGGTCTGTGGTCACCACCTGCAGAACCACTGCTTTATTGGGGGTGTCTTGCTAATTGCCTATAATTTCCACCTGTTGTCTATTCCATTTGCACAACAGCATGTGAAATTTGTCAGTGTTGCTTCCTAAGTGGACAGTTTGATTTCAGAGAAGTGTGATTGACTTGGAGTTACATTGTGTTGTTTAAGTGTTCCCTTTATTTTTTTGAGCAGTGTAGTCTAATTACATATTAGGGTATCTGAGGATTCAATAGAAATGTATTTCGTCTTGTTGAAACGAAGTTCAGGGGTAGGTTTTTGGATCTATCTTGGCATGTTGAACGAGTGGATTACTCAAATCGATGGCGCCAACCAAACAGACTTTTTGGGATATAAAGAAGGATTTTATCTAACAAAACAACACTACATGTTATAGCTGGGACCCTTTGAATGACAAATCAGAGGAAGATTTTCAAAAAGTGAATATTTAATCGCTATTTGTGAAGTTATGAAATCTGTGCCGGTGGGAAAATTTTTTGATGTGTGGCGCTGTCCTCAAACTTCCGCATGGCATGCTATCGCTGTAAAGCCTACTGTAAATCGGACAGTATAGTTAGATTAACAATAATTTAAGCATTCCACCGATATAAGACACTTGTATGTACATAAAAGTTTAATATCCATCATTTTGCTGATTATTTATTTGAATTGCGCACCGTCCAGTTTCACCGGAAGTTTCCCACTAGCGGGACGCCTAGCCAAAAGAGGATATATCCAATTTCAAGGTGCATATTGGAAGAACTGTCCACATTTACTTTTTGGTCAGCCAACAGGATGAGTAGGCCTAACAAACAGCAAAAGCACTAGCCTATGTCAATCTACAATCCCCCATAGAGCAAAAGTCGACCTATTCCATTCTGTACAATAAATAAATATTCCAAACATAGTCTGGGACAGATGTGGGATGCAATAGATCAAATGAATACAACCACTAGCATCCCAAAAACCTTTTTATGTAATGTGGCTGATGCAACAGATCAGAACGTTTATCTTAAAATGTTGATACGATTTCTTCACATTATAAGTGCAGCAATGCGCTCATGGTAGTAGGCTATTAGCGGAAAACACCATGATCAAAAGTGACCACAAATGCAATTATGCATGTAATGCTTTAATTATAAAGCTGCATTTTTATGGTGAAAATTATCTTCCAAAGTTGAAACTCACGCACGTTAGGCTCTACACCCTTAGTAAAGCAGATTAATGTTCTTAATTTTATGAAGTTATTTGGCCACTTACGTTGTGATAAACATTATTAAAACATATAGGCCTATAGGCTAGGTGTGCGACTATGATTCGAACAAGTCTCAAAGAAAAGGCATTGTTTCTTACGCTGGGCATCAATCACAAGTGATAATATACAGTGGGGCAAAAAAGTATTTAGTCAGCCACCAATTGTGCAAGTTCTTCCACTTAAGAAGATGAGAGAGGCCTGTAATATTTTATCATAGGTACACTTCAACTATGACAGACAAAATTAGAAACAAAAATCCAGAAAATCACATTGTAGGATTTTTTATGAATTTATTTGCAAATTATGGTGGAAAATAAGTATTTGGTCAATAACAAAAGTGGATTTTTTCTATTTTTCTGTCATAGTTGAAGTGTACCTATGATGAAAATTACAGGCCTCTCATCTTTTTAAGTGGGAGAACTTGCACAATTGCTGGCTGACTAAATGATTTATTGCCCCACTGTATAAGTCACCCATCAGACTATTCTTGATTTAATCTTGTCTTTACATTTACTAAATAATATATGTCTGAAATTTGCTTTGATTTAGAATGGACCATTATCATGCACCTGTATCGAAAAAATACATGGAGGACGCTTATCCCCGTGGTTTATTTTCATGCCAGTCAGGTAGGCTATTCTCCTGTTGTAAATATAAACAATGTGCTTAATATTAGGAAAGTTGAGAAATAAATATAGTAGGCATAGCCTATAGAAAGCTAATAGAATCCTCCTCTTTTTATTAGCGGCCATCACTCTTTTTATTAGTGGCCATCATGAGAGCTCATGGGCTCTCATGAAGCATTTGATTAGATTTTCAAATACATTTGCATTGATGTCAGAGTGATTAGATGGACAATAGAGTGCTGAGTACAAGGCAGTTAACAGGTTTGGTAGGCTACTAATGTCCAACAGCATCATCAGAGCTTGGAGAAGCCTAATTACCCTGACTAAACAGTCATGTGGAATTTGAACTGCCTTCATGACTCGTGACCGCCGGTGTGGTGGTAATATGGTCACAGCAACAGCCTTAGTCTAGCCAACTATCTAAACATTGAATGCCGAATTACTGACTGGCACGCAGGGTTGATTTTGTTAGTCACTCTCACCCAGATATCATATGAACATAGCATAAATCATGGCATGATTTATTAAAACTGCAAAGTTCTCTCTTACCCAAGGCAAAATGTATAGAATTGCAGGAAATTTGCTTTAAATCAGCTAAATGTTATCTCTGCCCATGTCAAAATGAGTAGAATTGCATGAAATGTGTTTTAAAACTGCAATGTCTCTCCACCCCATGGCATAATGTGTTTTATTTGTTTTAATTGGCTTTAAAACTGAAACCATTTCTGTACGTCTCATGGCAAAATGTGTAGAATTGCAGGAAAATTACTTTAAAACTGTAACATATCTCTCCACTGTCAAGAGGGGGGCAGCATAAATGTTTTGCCCACTAGGTGGGGGCGCGCCTAACCAAATCAATGAGGTCTGTGATTTTCCTTTAAATTTGGAAAAGGGCTCGTTTCAAAGCATTTCCTCTATCAGCGTAGGTGTGTCAGGGGTCCCCTCACCTTTCTGCTCATGAACATGTAGATGAGAGGGTTATAGGCCGTGCTGGACTTGGCGAAGAAGGAGGGGATGATAGCGATGGCGGGGGTGACCATGCTCTTCCTGCCAAAGGCCTCCATCATGGACACCACGGCGTAGGGTGTCCAGCACACCAGGAAACAGGAGATCATCAGCAAGAACATGACAGCCACCTTCTTCTCATAGCGCAGGATCTTAATGATCTGCACTGTCTGAAGGTCCTGGATGGAGCGGAGCTGTTAGGGAATGACAATGGGAAAGAATCTCATCACTTACCAACATGGTCTCTTTAGAATATGTCAACAAATTGGGACATCCTGTATAACCATTGCAGTTATATGTCCCTTCCACTGACCTATTAGTTATAAACAGAGTATACAAAACATTAAGAACACCTGCTCTTTCCATGACATAGACCAGTGAACAACAACCAGTGGTTAAGATCACTTTCACAGTCAAAAAGCAAGCCGAGATCTACCGCTCAGATTTTATTATGTAGGCCAGTTGAGAACAAGTTCTCATTTACAACTGCTGTCACGGTCGTGATAGTGGATGGACCAAGCCGCAGCGTGTGTTGAGTTCCACATCTTTATTTGCAGTGTCGCTTTAATTTTTTTATTTTTTATAAACCAACAACAAAAAGTTGACAACAGTGGTGCACCATGCACATACTCAAAACAATATCCCACAATGCAGGTGGGAACAGGGACACCTTAAGTATGATCCCTAATTAGAGACAACGATAATCAGCTGCCTCTAATTGGGAACCACACCAAAACACCCACATAGAAATAAAACGACTAGAACACCCCCGAGTCACGCCCTGACCTAAAATCCCATAGAAAACCCCTAGGGCTCTCTATGGTCAGGGCGTGACAAATGCGACCTGGCCAAGATAAAGCAAAGCAGTGAGAGACAAACAACAACACAGAGTTACACATGGAATAAACAAACATACAGACAATAACACATTAGGAAAAAATCTATATATAGTGTGCGAATGAGGTAAGATTAGGGGCATGACTTAAAACATGACATAAACATTGTAACATGAACCTAATAAAAACAGCTCTGTGGGAATGATGTACCACCCTGTATCCCACTGCTGACTTGCCTCTGAAGCTAAGCAGGGTTGGTCCTGGATGGGAGACCAGATGCTGCTGGAAGTGGTGTTGGAGGGCCAGTATGAGGCACTCTATCATCAGGTCTAAAAAAAATATCCCAATCCCTCAAGGCAGTGATTGGGGACATTGCCCTGTGTATGTTGCTGTCTTTTGGATTGGATGTTAAATGGGTGACCAGGCTCTCTGTGGTCACTAAAGATCCCATGGCACTTATTGTAAGAGTAGGGGTGTAAACCCCGGTGTCCTGGCTAAATTCCCAATCTGGCCCTCATACCATCATGGCCACCTAATCATACCCAGGTTCCAATTGGATCATTCATCCCCCTTCCTCTCCCCTGTAACTATTCCCCAGGTTGTTGCTGAGAATGTGTTCTCAGTCAACTTACCAGGTAAAATAAGGGTAAAAAGGTGTTTGGGTAGTAGGCCATTATCACAGCATATTGGCTATATCCCTCTCCTGCCAATATTGTTATTCTCAGACCATACTATATTTAAAAACTTGAGCTTTGATAACAAAATAAATCCATTGGTGTAGCAATTGTGAAGCACTGCGGACCATAAATTGAAATAATTAAAATGTTATTTTTACTGGACTGATGGTATCTGCATCTGATGGTCATGGTGCTTTCAAGACAACTGGGAAATCCGAAAAGAACCGAAGTTAAATCATGACGTCAGTGATCTTGAGGTCGGAAAGTCTAGAAAGATGCTCGAGTTTCCAACTTGGAATTCTGAGTTGGATAAACGTTCAAAACAACAACAAAAAAATGACAAGTTCCCAGTTGTCTTGAAAGCACTTAAAGCGGAAGCTGGAGATTTTCGAGTTCCCAGTTATTTTGAAAAGGCATTAGTCTCAGCGGAGGAAGAGAGCAACAGAGGGTCCGCCTCTCACGGTCCCTGCTCTCCCCTTCCTTTCTACCAGTGAGACTGGCCAGAGAGAGGGGACACCGTCTTGCACCTGATGGTGAAACTCGAGTCGCACCATATCTGCCTCGGTCTTGCTCAAATTCATGTTGTTCCTATGACCAGAGAATGTGCAATATTCCTTGATATTAAAGTAGACAAGACGAGCTGTTAATAATAATAAGGACGCAGGCCTATCGATACACCTGGCTCCTCATTCATTGCAGCTGCAGCACAAGTGGAAGTAAGGAAAAGCATGTTTTATGTTATGTAATAGTGTTGAATAAGAACAGTGTTGACAGTGCTGAATAAAAACTTAAACATGAACTCACTCATAAAAACAGCAGCTCTTTGCTGTAATTCTTTGACAGTTTCTCTGTGGTCATGGGTTTAAAAGTTATTGAATCTTATGTAGCATAGTGTCAAACGGTGCTGTGGCAGGGGTCGTGGAAGCTCTGTACTAATGGTGATTTGACAGAGCAGAGCAGACAGGGAGAGCAGAGATTACTGAGTCACCATTAACAGTCTGAATGGCTGTTAGTTGGGGCGGCAGGGTAGCCGAGTGGTTAGAGCGTTGCAAGTTCAAACCTCCAAGCTGACAAGGTACACGTGTCGTTCTGCCCCTGAACAGGCAGTTAACCCACTGTTCCTAGGCCGTCATTGAAAACAAGAATTCGTTCTTAGAGCGTTGCAAGTTCAAACCTCCAAGCTGACAAGATACACGTGTCGTTCTGCCCCTGAACAGGCAGTTAACCCACTGTTCCTAGGCCGTCATTGAAAATAAGAATTTGTTCTTAACTGACTTGCCTAGTTAAATAAAGGTTAAAAAAAATGTCTAAGAATGTCTATAGAATGTTGTAATATACTATAGAACACTAAAGTAAATACACCAAGTATTAGCCGCAGAAAAAGCACTGTAGTAAATATTACAGGTATGTCTGCAAAAACACTAGTCTGCAAAAACACTACACTTATTTAACTACAGTATTTCATTTGCATATACCCTGCCCATTCCCCTCTCCCATGTCGCAATTCGTGCCACCGATAAGACCATATATTGTGCTCCCTACAGAGACCTGTGCGTAATCCTTTCTGCCCGCTCCTGTCGGCAATGGAAACACAAACACAAACAACATCTTCAACCACCTACCCGCAATCACAAGGCACCGTGCCCTCCCAGTATCCTGAAGAGCAAGTTTCCATCCCCTATTTTGTTTTATTTCTAATTAAATCCCTAAGATTTCATGTGGAGGCTACTTCCTCATTTTGACATTGTTTGGTCGAGTTTGCTTTGTTTGTCACGCGTCCTTGTTGATTGTAAGAATCAACCTACCTTTAATCTATGCCTTTTATTTAAATGAATCATGCAGATGTATATTTTGATTTAGGCTGTCATTGTTTATATTTTCCGGTCAGCTTTTTAGTTTGCCAATTGCTTTGAATTTGATGTAGGTATTGGAAGTCAGCCTTGTTGTTACTTGATAGCTTTTATTTTTGTCTTTGTTGTGTATACTGTATTGTCTTACCCGTATGTAGGCCTAGGCACACACAAAAAACGTTTAATCTGAACTGAATATCTGAGTCTCAGGTGGGCATAACAGAACATTGACCTTTGGTTATGCATCAGCATGGGCATAGAGAATCTGTGCAGTAATAGACAGACCAGACAGGGAGAGCAGAGATTCCTGAGTCACCACTAATGATCTGAATGGCAATGGTCAGAAAATGTCTAAACGGATTGAAACTGCTCTATCGAAAAAAGTATTTGGTCTTGGTAGACCAATTAAATGAGTCAGTCAGTCAGTCACTCCTTACTACCCAATATAATTGTTAATCAATTATGGACCACGAACTGACTTGGCCCCACTTCCTGACATTGATAGTCATGGAAACTTTGATTGGGGCATAATTTATGAAGAGTTCTCACATAAGTCTTTTAAAGCTCGCCAAAGTTTTTCTCTTGAGAAGGATACAATACTCCAGAGAGTGCAAATTTAGAAACCTCTCTTTGATGGTCTTACGAAGCCCAGTGGTAATCAGCCTTCTCTAAGACTGCAGTTCACTGAGGTTTCCCTATAATGTTGAGTCAGAGGTTTCTCAAGGGTTCTCAGAGCACCCTCAACAAACATGGGCAGGGGAAGGGCAGATCTTCAGTGGTTGAGGGAAGCTTTGATGTCTTGGAGACCTGGGGCTGTTTATTTGTTTTATTTCACCTTTATTTAACCAGGTTGGCTAGTTGAGAACAAGTTCTCATTTACAACTGCGACCTGGGCCAAGATAAAGCAAAGCAGTGCGACACAAACATGGAAAAAAACAAGTGTACATTCAATAACGCAATAGAAAAAAAGAACATCTAGATACAGTGTGTGCAAATGGCATGGGGAGGTAAGGCAATAAATAGCCCATAGTAGCGAAGAAAATACAATTGATCAAATTAACACTGTAGTGATAAATGAGCAGATGATGATGTGCAAGTAGAGATACTGGTGTGCAAAAGAGCATAAAAGTAAATAAAAGCAATATTGGGATGTGGTAGGTAGATTGGGTGGGCTATTTACAGATGGACTACGTACAGCTGCAGTGATCGGTGCTGTGCAGAAAGTAATGGCTTACTTCCTTAAATGTTGTAAATACTTAAATAAGCAAAGACAGGCACAGTGGAGGCAGCGGTGCCAAGCCGTTGCACAGATACCGCTAAACATCCGGGTGAATTGACTACACCCACATTCATTTATTTGACTTTAGAGTAAACTGCAGAACACTATACTCCACACTGTAATATCCCTCTATCATGTGTAGTACTAACTATAGAATGTTGTAATATACTGTAGAATACTGTTCTATATTAAATACCAGAGTATTATCTGCAAAAAAAGCACTGTAGTAAATACTACAGTAATGTCTACAAAAACACTACAGTCTGCAAAACACTACACTTTTTTTAAGTACAGTATTTAATTTGCATATACCCTGCCCATTCCCCTCCCCCGTGTGGCATTTTGTGCCACCCATGAGTGAGAAATATGCATTCCAAGTACAGACCATATATTGTGCTCCCTACAGGGTTGAGAACTGTGTGTAATCCTCTCTGCCTACTCCTGAAGATGGAAACACGATCAACATCCTCAGCCAACTACCCACAATCACAAAGCACCACAGTCTCCAAGTGACCTGAAGAGCAAGTTTCCATCCCCTCTTTTTTTTCTTTTTTTTTTCTAAAAGATATATTAAATCCCACTCCCAACTCAAACCCTTATCCTAAACCGAGTCCGTATCTGATTCCCAACCCTACCCCCTAAACCTTACCCTATACCGGGTTCTTATCCCCTACCCACCATCCCCCCTCCTCTTTATATTTGTCTTCTTTATTTTTCTTCTTTACATTTCATTATCCAAGGAAGCTTGTTTTCATTAAAATCAAGTAGCAGAAGACAAAAAGATAACTCCAACATCCCTCCCCCATCCCTCCCCCTTACCAACTGGATAGACACACTGAGAAGAGCGGTAGAAAAGGGCAGGAAGCCCTGAGGTCTCCCTACAAGTCTACAAGTCTCTTTACTTACTTTACTACAGGTTATAGAAAAGAGCAGAAGCCCTGAGCTCTCCCTACAAGTCTACAAGTCTCTTTACTTACTTTACTACAATTTATAGAAAAGAGCAGAAGCCCTGAGCTCTCCCTACAAGTCTACAAGTCTCTTTACTTACTTTACTACAGGTTATAGAAAAGAGCAGAAGCCCTGAGCTCTCCGTTCAGACCTCAGTCTTACCTACAGGTTATGGACAAATGTGCTCTTTTAGTATTTCTCCAGTAGCCTCCAGTTCTATGTCAAAGATAATAAAACAAAAACAATTGAATAAATACTACAGTAATGTCACAAAAACAATACAAAAATACTACATTATACTACAGTCCACAAAAAAACGACAGAAAATACTACAGTATACGACAATCTGCAAAAACACTACATGAATTACTACAGTATATACTATAGTTATGTTACTACAGTATTTATACTACAGTTAACTGTAAATACTACAGTATACTACAGTAAATACTACAGTATACTACAGTAAATACTATAGTAAATACTAGTGTTTTTGCTGACTTTAGTCCGCAAAAACACTACAGGGAATAGTAGAGTAAAGTCTGTAAAAACACAACAGTGTATACTATAGTATTTTATCAGATTAGTTTATGCACACACAAGCAGGCACGCACGCAAACGCACACACACACACACACACACACACACACACACACACACACACACACACACACACACACACACACACACACACACACACACACACACACACACACACACACACACACACACACACACACACACACACACACACACACACACACACAAGCATGTGCGCAAAAACGCACACAGCCCCCCACACCATACTGTACTCTCCATAGTAACCGTGCGGTCCACTGCTGAGTGAACCCACTTTAACCCCTATAATCCTCATAGGTAACCCTCTATGCAGGGTGGTAAAGTGGTACATCAGCATGATTTTAAGCACTTATGAGTGCGGAAGGAGGAAGGAAGAATGGAGGAAATTTAGATACATTTAGAAAGATAAGTGAAAGATAAAAGGAAAAAGATCAAGTGGTGGTCATTCCGTGTGATAATGGAACAAAATTGTCCATGAAAGTTTGTACTTCGCAGAGAAAATGCAGATGGGCATTTATTGTCATGAATCTTGCCCTGGAGGCAGCACTGCCACAAAGTAATAGCTGGCACTGCCACAAAGTAATAACATCTGATTTTAAACCTAACTCTAACCTTAACCTTAACCCTAACCTTAACCACACTGCTATCTCTACTGCCTAAATCTAAACTTATATTAAGACCAAAAATGTCATTTTTGTTTTCATTATTTTTTTTACGATATAGCAAATTTTGACTTTGCAGTTGGCCCATCTAGCGGAAATCACTAAGTTCTGCCTCCGGGGCAAGAGTCATGACAATAATTATCAACCTGCATAGAAAATGTCCTTAGGAGGAAAGGTTTTTCTTTATCCTGTATTAGGCATTTGCGTCTATGATTAGTTTGGTTCAGTTCAGTTCACTTTATCAGCCTTACTCTGGACTTGGTCTGATTTTTTTCAATTTTATTTATTTATTTACTCTTGAACTCTTTAAAGGCCCTGTGCAGTCAAAAACGTGATTGCCTGTGTTTTATATATATTTCCACACTATGAGGTTAATAATACTGTGAAATTGTGGAAATTATGATAATGCCCTTTTAGCATAAGTTTGAAAAGACCGCCTACAATTTCAGCCTGTTTTAGTGGGATGGAGTTTTGGCCTACCTTGTGACATCACCAGGTGGTAAGTTAGTTAATAGACCAACCAAACGATCACAAGGTACATAATTGTTACCCAGAAATAATTTTATATTGAGATAAAAATGGCTGCATTGGACCTTTACGTTAAAAGACGCTCGACATAAAACCACACTGACGTAAACATGAAGCAACAGAAGAAAATCTGAGGGAGAGACGAGCGAGACTGTCTCGCCCTTCTTCTTACCATTCGCACCGTGTAGAGAATGTTCATATAGCAGTAAATCATAATGCCCACAGGGACAAAGAAGCAGGCCAGGAGAAAGAGGAGAATGAAGGAGGCATCGATAGGGTCCTTGGATGTCCAGTCCAGGGAGCAGCCTAACTGGTGGATTTCCAGGGTGTAACGATTCCAACCCAGGAGAGGGGCCCCTGTCCAGGCCAGGGAGTAGAGCCAGATGTGGGTGATGCACCTCCAGGCCCAGGGGAAGTCCACCACCTGAGCATAGACCACCCGGATGTAGCGCTCGTAGGCCAGAGCTGAGAGACTCATGATGGACACGATGCCTGGAAGGGAGGGAGATGGGTGATGATGCTGAGTAATGACTACCGAATCTGGGTTATGCAATATCTATATGTAGGCCCTGATTAGTACAGCAATTGGTTATTACACTGTTATTACAGTTATTACTCAGTCCTCATCAATATCTTCCCAACATATAATAGATCATCTTAAATATCCTCTTAGCAATCAATCATGATAATAGAGAGGTGTCCTGTGGTTTGTGCATTTGATTCTGTCAACACACACGACCACATCATTTTTGATCAAATCACACATTCTACCTTCAACAATTTCCATAAAACACATTTGGTCACATTCAATTTCTCCGTTGCACAGCAATGACTTTTGCCAGACATTTGGCCCAATCAACACCAAGTGTTGCAGCACAGACGTGTTGCAATATAAAGGGGAGCTGTTCAAGCACAGAGTGTCACCGCACACTATAACACAACCAATACATAACATGTCTGTACAGATCGAACTGACAGGACCACACTGCACGAGTACAATGGGTGTAACAGGTGCCGGATGTCCTGAGCTCGTCATCCAAATGTAGACTGTTGAAGAATGTGAGAGTTGTTTCACATGCTGTAAGTAGATTAACGTGGTATCAATACTCTGTGCCATTCATCTCTTTCTGAGGGGCTTTTTGTAGTGCGTCTGTGTGCTAATCATCATTCATTGTTATATTTAACCAGCATCTTCTTCGGTGTCTCTTCAAACTTGTACTATAGTGAGCTGCAATGCGGCCATCGAAGTCAAATTACCACCCCCATCCATCCTACGAGAGTGACCCGTTTATTTTTGGAGGCAACAAATAACACGATAAACATTTTTTTTTTAAAATAGTTTACAATTTATGAAGACATTGGACAGCTGAGAAAAGTCCCCCATATAATTATATTGGACAATATTGCACTTAGCCTACAGTAGGTTACATGTGCCTGAGAGAGAGAGAGATACTGGGAAAGAGAGAGGGAGAGAGCGCAGAGGCCGTGAAGGTTGCACTAACCACCTCATTAGCAGACCTCTTCATTAATAAGTGATGATTCCTATAATAAATAGGGAAGAGACAGTTATGTGATTGCACAATTATTTATCTCGCTTGCCCTAAGCCCTCAACGACGATAATTATACAGCTGAAATGGGTCAGAAAAAAGAACCTGAACTGTATGGGTAGCCATTTAAACATCTATTTATTGCATATTTTATATCAAAAATATTTTTTTTATTTTTTATATCAACCTGTTTATTATTGATATCAATAATCCTCCATAGGATACAACGGAGAAACAACTCAAAAGTAGGAAAGCGTTCTTAATGTTTCGCACACTCAGCGTAATAAGATCAGTAATGTGGTGGCAACATCATGTTATGGGTGTGCTTGTTACCACCAGGGCCTAAAGGATCAAAAGAAATACGAAAGGAGCAAATGACAGGCAACATTTTTTGGGAAAACCTGCCATAGTCTTCTGAAAACCTAACCCTGCGATAGCCTTTTATTCTGCAGAACAATTACACACCAGAGTGGCTTTCCAAGAGGTGTTGAGCATTCAAATTGACTTGAATCATTTTGACAAAACACATGGATATGTTGCCGCCAAACCCAAATTCGTCCATCGGACTGCCAGATGGTGAGGCGTGATTTATCAGTCCAGAAAACATTTCATGAAGCTCCCGACTAACAGTTATTCTGCTGATGTTGCTTTCAGAGGCAGTTTGGAACTCGGTAGTGAGTGTTAAAACTGAGGACAGACCATTTTTATGTGCAGCACCCGGTGGTCCGGTTCGGTGAGCTTGTGTGGCCTACCACTGTGCGGGTGAACCGTTGTTGCTCCTAAACATTTCCACTTCACAATAACAGCAGTTACAGTTACTGCCAATTTTGTCTATGTGGATTACATGGCTGTGTGCTCGATTTTATACACCTATCAGCAACGGGTGTGGCTGAAATTGCAGAATCCACTCATTTCAAGGGGTGTCCACATACTTTTGTATATATAGTGTATTTAACATGCACTAAAGGCACAATCAGCAATTTAAATCAACTCCTGGAATTGATACAAACATTCTTGAACCTACTGTACTTCTGTCATAGTCTACCCATGAAACGGATATACAGTTGAAGTCGGAAGTTTACATATGGTTAGGTTGGAGTCATTAAAACTCGTTTTTCAACTATTCCACACATTTCTTGTTAACAAACTATAGTTTTGGCAAGGACATCTACTTTGTGCATGACACAAGTCATTTTTCCAACAATTGTTAACAGACAGATTATTTCACTGTATCACAATTCCAGTGGGTCAGAAGTGGGTCAGAAGTTTACCTACACTAAGTTGACTGTGCTTTTAAACAGCTTGGAAAATTACAGAAAATTATGTCATGGCTTTAGAAGTTTCTAAATAGTCTATTTGGCATCATTTGAGTCAATTGGAGGTGTACCTATGGATGTATTTCAAGGCCTACCTTCAAACTCTGTGGCTCTTTGCTTGACATCATGGGAAAATCAAACGAAATCAACCAAGACCTCAGAAAATAAATTGTAGACCTCCACATGTCTGGTTCATCTTTGGGAGCAATTTCCAAACGCCTGAAGGTACCACGTTCGTCTATACAAACAATAATATGGAAGTATAAACACCATGGGACCACGCAGCCGTCATACCGCTCAGGAAGGAGACGAGTTCTGTCTCCTAGAGATGAACGTACTTTGGTGCGAAAAGTGCGAATCAAACACAGAACAACAGCAAAGGACCTTGTGAAGATGCTGGAGGAAACAGTTACAAAAGTATCTATATCCACAGTAAAACGAGTCATATAGCGTCATAACCCGAAAGGCCGCTCAGCAAGGAAGGAAGAAGCCACTGCTCAAAAACCGCCATAAAAAAAAGCCAGACTACAGTTTGCAACAGCGCATGGGGACAAAGATTGTACTTTTTGGAGAAATGTCCTCTGGTCTGATGAAACAAAATAGAACTGTTTGGCCATAAGGACCATCGTTATGTTTGGAGGAAAAAGGGGGAGGCTTGCAAGCCGAAAAACATCATCCCATCCGTGACGCACGGGGGTGGCAGCATCATGTTACCGGGGCGCTTTGCTGCAGGACGAACTAGTACACTTCACAAAATAGATGGCTTCATGAGGTAGGAAAATTACGTGGATATAATGAAGCAACATCTCAAGACATCTGTCAGGAAGTTAAAGCTTGGTTGCAAATAGGTCTTTCAAATGGACAATGACCCCAAGAATACTACTTTTTTAAGTTGTGGCAAAATGGCTTAAGGACAACAAAGGCAAGGTATTGGAGTGGCCATCACAAAGCCCTGACCTCAAGCCTATAGAAAATTTGTGGGCAGAACTGAAAAAGTGTGTATGAGCAAGGAGGCCTACAAACCTGACTCAGTTACACCAGCTCTGTCAGGAGGAATGGGTCAAAATTCACCCAATTTATTGTGGGAAGCTTGTGGAACGCTACCCAAAACGTTTGCCCCAAGTAAGAAAATGTAAAGGCAATGCTACCAAATACTAATTGAGTGTATGTAAACTTCTGACCCACTGGGAATGCACTGAAATAAATACAAACTGAAATAAATCATTCTCTATTATTATTCTGACATTTCACATTCTTAAAATAAAGTGGTGATCCTAACTGACCTAAAACAGTGAATTTGTACTCGGATTAAATGTCAGGAATTGCGAGTTTAAATGTATTTGGCTAAAGTGTATGTAAACTTCCGACTTCAACTGTATGTACAATTATTACAGTGTAGAAAACTGGCCACTTGTCAAAATCATCCATATTTTCCAGTGTAAAAGGGGAGGCAGACATAGATCGGGATAGAATTACACGGGTATTTCCCGAGGTGTCCTTGACACGAACCAGTTTGATCCCCAGAGCGGCAATGGCATTCATAAACATCCACAACCATAGAAATACTGGTTTCATAAATAGGGAGAGTGGGCTAAACAGTTCTTCCTTATAATAAGATGGGTAGTAAATGTCCCGTGCAACATATATATAAGGATCACAGAGTTCTGAAAATGTAATACACCAAAAGACTAATCTGAAATACACAAACATGGAAATACAAATTAAATTAAATGGCTGCCACAAAAAAAAATATATATATTGGATTCGGCCTATTTAAATAAGTTAAATCTTTAAAATTGCATTTTAGATTAATATGTGAATCTAGGTGAGACAACCAAAGCACAGACGCTCAGATACTGACCAAATAAACTGTTGCTGAATCCGTCCCAGACGCATGTTGCCGAGTTCCAGTCCCATCCGCCTTTGATGCACGAAACAAATGTAAAGTTAATTCCAAGGACAGACACCAACAAGTCACTTATACTTATGTTTACTATTAACAAATTTGTGGGCGTCCGGAGTCTCTTGAATCTGTAGTACAGCATGATGACAATAATATTGTTGCAAAATCCGAAGACTCCAATTGTTCCGATAGCAAAGGCAAGGAGTTTGTAAGTACCAAACGCAAATATATATTCTTCTGTATTCTTTCCAGTTCTAGTGAAATTCGCAGGATTCATTGCTTGAATAACATTGTGCTGCGCTCGTTCACCTGTCTAGTGTGGTGAGGAGGGAAGATCTGCGCCGCAGTTAGATTACTGACGCGGATCTAAACGAGTTAAACCTGCGACATCTCTTTGGAGAAATTAGGGCTATTCTCCTGAGGATGGTTGGCTATTTCAAATGTATTTCTCGCGCAGTTAGATCTCTCGCAGTCGTCATCCATCACGTTAATTAGTTGACAGCCACTGTAGACCTACTGTACTCTCTGACTGGTAAAGTTGGCTTACCCGTAATGACGCACACCGTACACACAGTGCATGCGACTACTGTGTGTTGCCACATTGTTTCATAAAACTTTGCCTTTTCGTTTCACAAACATGTTGATAAGTGCATGAGGTTTGCTTGAATAGCCTAGAGCTCCCTGATGGGAATTTCAGAAATGAAATTTAGCTTCATCATAACAGCAAACCACAAGATGCACATTCATTCTCTTCAGTCAAGGGAAATTGAAGGGCTGTAGAAATGCCACGGCCAGCGGATGTCCTACTGAATGCAAGTTCAGGAGGTTATCAATAATAATATTTTTTTTCAGATCTCTTGGATGGAAGCCAGTCCATTCATATTATTAGGCTAGAAGCTTGAAGGTGGCTTGCTTTTCAGTCTTGCTGTGCTTTCAGACAAGTCAAAGAATTTCCTCTCACCCTTGGCGACCTGGCCAAGATAAAGCAAAGCAGTTCGACAAAAACACAGCTTCTTCTTTAAAAGAAAAACTAGGCGTTCTAAAGATTGTTATGGTACCTGCTTTTAGGTACACGTTTAATTGGCCAGTTGAGAACAAGTTCTCATTTACAACTGCTACCTGGCCAAGATAAAGCAAAGCAGTTCGACAAAAACAACCACACAGTTACACATAAACAAACGTACAGTCAACAACAGAACATAGAAGAAAAATCGAAAAATCTATGTACAGTGTGTGCAAATGTGAAGAGTAGGGAGGTAGGCAATAAAAAGGCCCTAGAGGCAAAAAATAATTACAATTTAGCATTAATACTGGAGTGATAGATGTGCAGATGATGATGTGCAACTAGAGATACTGGGGTGCAAAATAGCAAGAGGGTAAGTAATAATATGGGGATGAGGTAGTTGGGTGTGATATTTACAGATTGCCTGTGTACAGGTACAGTGATCAGTAAGCTGCTCAGACAGCGGATGCTTAAAGTTAGAGAGGGAGATTTAAGACTCCACTTGTCCATTTCCTCTCTTTTCGACCTTAATCCTTTGCCGAGTACAGTACTCTCTTTCTCACACGCGCCCCCTCGCTCTAAAATGATTGACATCACAGAGTTTCAGTGCTTTCCCAAAAGGCTTGACTCCACACAAACATGTCTGTAGCCCCTCTTCCACACACAGCAGCAGGCTCCTCTTTTGTAATTTCTTTCCCAGCAGAAGCATTGCCTTCGTGGGGTTATATAATGAGGGGTTGGGTTAAATGCGGAAAGAACATTTCAGTTGAAGGCATGTTTCAGTTGAAGGGATACCTAGTCGTTTGTACAACTGACTAGGTATCCCCCTTTCCCTTTAATGCAGCATTCTCGCCTGTGGACATCACACTCAACCTCGACTGTCCACCTCAACTGTCCACTCAACTGTCACTAGCCATCACTAGTATGCCCTCATGTCCCCTCACATCACCTCCTGATGATGCAACACAGTGCTGGCTTGCTGTTGGCCAAAGTGCTGTCTGCTATCTCTGTGCCTTCTGCTGGGCAGGGATGTTGGTGATGTTGACCTTTGTGTCACTCAGTCAAACCCTCTCCACTTGAACCTTAATGTAACTATTGTCCGAACTGTGTCCGCTCACTTCTCTTCAGCGTTCACTGTCAGTTACTGAAGCATTTTACTCTTGTTACACGAGTACAAACAAACATTTAGGAAGGAGAAATGTGCATGTTATTGATATAAGCTCGGAGTCAATTAAGAGAGCTTGCTTCCTTATTCTCCTCTTCCTGCTCCTGGTCCGTGCAGTGACTTTGGCTGTGTGACAGACAGGATTAGCCTGTCCTCCTTAGACGATGTGACTGTTTATCTCCCACGACACAACATGCCATTTCACTCCAGGCTCCTCTGTCTTAAGGGGGGGGGGTCTTATTAAGACTCTTCCTTGCCTGACTGATGTTGTATACACCAAGTCACTTGGCTCTGTCATAACCTCACATGGTCTCTCCTATCATTGCTATGCAGACGACACACAATTAATCTTCTCCTTTCCCCCTTCTGATGACCAGGTGGCGAATCGCATCTCTGCATGTCTGGCAGACATATCAGTGTGGATGACGGATCACCACCTCAAGCTGAACTTGCTCTTCCTCCCGGGGAAGGACTGCCCGTTCCATGATCTCGCCATCACGGTTGACAACTCCATTGTGTCCTCCTCCCAGAGCGCTAAGAACCTTGGCGTGATCCTGGACAACACCCTGTCGTTCTCAACTAACATCAAGGCGGTGGCCCGTTCCTGTAGGTTCATGCTCTACAACATCCGCAGAGTACGACCCTGCCTCACACAGGAAGCGGCGCAGGTCCTAATCCAGGCACTTGTCATCTCCCGTCTGGATTACTGCAACTGCTGTTGGCTGGGCTCCCTGCCTGTGCCATTAAACCCCTACAACTCATCCAGAACGCCGCAGCCCGTCTAGTGTTCAACCTTCCCAAGTTCTCTCACGTCACCCCGCTCCTCCGCTCTCTCCACTGGCTTCCAGTTGAAGCTCGCATCCGCTACAAGACCATGGTGCTTGCCTACGGAGCTGTGAGGGGAACGGCACCTCAGTACCTCCAGGCTCTGATCAGGCCCTACACCCAAATAAGGGCACTGCGTTCATCCACCTCTGGCCTGCTCGCCTCCCTACCACTGAGGAAGTACAGTTCCCGCTCAGCCCAGTCAAAACTGTTGCTGCTCTGGCTCCCCAATGGTGGAACAAACTCCCTCACGACGCCAGGACAGCGGAGTCAATCACCACCTTCCGGAGACACCTGAAACCCCACCTCTTTAAGGAATACCTAGGATAGGATAAAGTAATCCTTCTCACCCCCTCCCCCCTTAAAATATGTAGATGCACTATTGTAAAGTGGCTGTTCCACTGGATGTCATAAGGTGAATGCACCAATTTGTAAGTCGCTCTGGATAAGAGCGTCTGCTAAATGACTTAAATGTAAATGTAAATGTAATGTTGCATGCATCTTCCACAATCCTAAAGCCTCTGTTACTTTACACCCATTCCAACTTCCTCAATAATCAAATGACCTTTTACCGTTGCAGACAGTTCTTGCTCTTTTGTGTTTAACTGTAAAAGAGCAACACGTGATTGCATGCCTTAACCATCTCAAAATGAACTTTTGAATCAAATAAAGCAATATGGCCTCATGAATAGGTCTGACAATATCTGTGTTCCCAGTCTGGAATACAATGAATACACATTTTCTTTCACAAATGTCATATATGGGGTAGGTCTACATAGGCTCCTGTGCACACTTAGACAAAAAGGTGCGAAGTAGAACCATATAGGTTTCTTTGGCTTGTCTCCATAGAGGAACCCTTTTTGGTGCTAGGTAGAAACCTTTCCAAAGGGTTCTACCTAGAACCATCTATGAATGGTTCTTCATAGAACCCTCTGTAAAGAGTTGATCCTAGAACCCTCTATAAATGGTTCTACCAATAACTATTTTATTATCTCAAGGTTCTTCCTAGAACTTTCTATGAAGGGTTCTATTGAGAACCTTTTTTATATTTGAAGTGTTCTTCCTAGAACCCTCTATGACAGTTATACCAGGCTTATTAACCTTTAAAAAAAACTCTTTATGACAATAGATTACATATATTATATACAGCTCTGGAAAAAAAATTAAGAGACCACTGCAAAATTATCAGTTTATCTGGTTTTACTATTTATAGGTATGTTTGGGTAAAAAAAAATGTTTTGTTTTATTCTATAAACTGACAACATTTCTCCCAAATTGCAAAAAAAAGATTGTCATTTAGAGCATTTATTTGCAGAAAATGACAACTGGTCAGAATAACAAAAATATACAATGTTGTCAGACCTCAAATAATGCTAAGAAAATAAGTTCATATTCATTTTTAAACAACACAATACTAATGTTTTAACTTGTGAAGAGTTCAGAAATCAATATTTGGTGGAATAACCATGATTTTCAATCACATATTTCATGCTCTCCACCAGTCTTTCACATTGATGTTGTGCCACTCCTGATGCAAAAATTCAAGCAGCTCGGCTTTGTTTGATGGTTTGTGACCATCCATCTTCCTCTTGATCACATTCCAGAGGTTTTCAATGGGATTCAAGGTCAGGAGATTGGGCTGGCCATGACAGGGTCTTGATCTGGCGTTCCTCCATTCACACCTTGATTGACCTGGCTGTGTGGCATGGAGCATTGTCCTGCTGGAAAAACCAATCTTTAGAGTTGGGGAACATTGTCAGAGCAGAAGGAAGCAAGTTTTCTTCCAGGACAACCTTGTACGTGACTTGATTAATGAGTCCTTCACAAAGACAAATCTGCCCGATTCCAGCCTTGCTGAAGCACCTCCAGATCATCACCGATCCTCCACCAAGTTTCACAGTGGGTGCGAGACCTGGAGAGGCCTACAAGCCACAGTGTCTCGCACCCACTGTGAAATTTGGTGGAGGATCGGTGATGATCTGGGGGTGCTTCAGCAAGGCTGGAATCGGGCAGATTTTAATCCCACGTTGTAACACAATTAAATGCAGAAAAAAATCAAGGGTTGTGAATACTTGCTGAAGGCACTTTTACATGCACACGTAGGTACAGTATTTTTAAACTGATACAAATGGTCCGATTCAATAAATATTTGTTGGGCTATAAAACAGATGGGTTTAATGAAGTTAGAACAGAGACCATGCTAAGAGGTTATTAAAACAACTTAAAAGCCTTTCCTGCAGAGCACATAGCATGTCTACTCTACCTCTTCCAAACATTTCTTTCCCACTGTTCAAACAAACCACCTTTCAAAACACAAACAAATTAAGAGCAGGTGTGGCCAATTACTAGGCATGGTCAACACACCTGAAACACTCAAATTTCCAAGACAAACTACTGACTGTTGAGGATGAAGTTGATGGTAAATGTATACATATATGGAATGGTTTGAATAATGACAGTTCTGGGTCCAATTAACACACAAGTAACACAATTAGCTCTTTAAAAAAGTTCTAAGTGAAGATGCATTGAATGCAATAAAATGCCGCCATCACAAGTTTTTAGGATTTAAAAAATGTTCTAGGTAGAACCCTATACCTCTGTAAAGAACTCTTTTGGAACCCTTTTTTTCTAATAGTGTATCTGCATGTACAGATGTATTATCTTAATTTGATAACTATTCTGTTGCTGAGAATGGTCCTGCACAGTAGGAAATTCAAACTTTTTGTGTATTTTAGTTTTAAAAAGGCTTCTAAAGTTTGTAATTTCAACTTTGAAATTTGATTTGCCCTAACTAAAAATAGATCAACCCCTAAAAAAATGCCCATTAATTATGATCCACATAATCATTTACATTTCCTATTTTCAAGCTGTAGCAAACTGGATCAAGTTAGAATCCTACATCTGTAGCATAGAGATTTGTATTCTGCAGTATGAAGCCAGATAATAACCCAAATTTCCCTACATTTGTTGCTTACACATCCAGGATGAATAATGCTTGATAAAAATGCTAAAAATCACATTTGGGCAACACGTTTTAGGCACGCTGTGGAAAACAGACTGTGTTTAATTACTAGGCAAACAACCCGTGGACAAGGGAGGGGATGCTAGCTAAGGAATATTGATCTAAACAAGAAGAGAGAGTGTATTTTGGGTCTTCCTGCATCTGTCAGAAGACGCGGGTACACAGAAGGAAAAGCTTTCGGGCAGTACTGTAACATTATGTGACAGAACAAATAGGACTCCTGCTTTGGAGATGATAGGGAACCAGACAGTGTGTGGTTGGATCTGTCCCAGATATGAACTGGATATCCAGGCTTTTTTATAACACTAGACCTTGACTGGCGCAGGTAGAAACCAGCCAGCATCTATCCACTCTCACTCTGCAATCTGATACTACACTACAACCTCCAGGCCTAGAGTGATGACAAGAGCTGATGAAATGTATCTAGGCATCTGTGCTGTATTCTCATCACCCAGACCCCCCAGCAGACAGTGGGGTGAAATAAGAGAGGATTGTCAGAAGAGCTTGGGCTGTTTAGAGGCTATTCTATCCTCTCAGATTCTCCTGATTCTATCTGATGGCCCAGCCTGCTCATAGACTAGACGTAACATAGTAAATGTAAACGTTGGGCACTAAAAGTAGTATGATATGTTACGTTTGGAATGATTCCATACTGTAAGAAAGATGGTTACTTAAAGCAAAAAACAAAGTAGGGTGGTTAGTTGGGGTGGATAGCTGGGCGTGTAATGCGGTCGTCTCGCAACCCAAAAGTTCTCATCATGGACAACTTAAGCATTTTAGCTGCCGAGCAACTTTTCAACTACTTACTACTTTTTAGCTACTTTGCAACTAATTAGAATGTTAGCCAATCCTTCCCCTAACCCTTTAAACTAACTCCTAAACTTAACCCTAACCCCTAACCTCTAGTCTAGCTAACGTTAACAGGCTAGCTAATGTCAGCCATCTTTTTTGAATTTGTAACGTATACTTTTTTCAAATTTGAAACATATTGTATGTTTTGTTCTAAGCTGGTATATGGAATTGTTTAAAGATGGTCATACCATGGATAATTTAGAACCCCCTATTATTGCATTGGCTTTTACTACTATAGCCCCTAGAAATGCATTGAATAACACATTCAGAAATGGCAAAAAAGACAGTCAAAAATAAATCATAAAGAATAAGGTTTTGAAGTGTCTGTCCTAGATCTAGGAGATACAGTGCATTCGGAAGGTATTTAGACACCTGGACTTTTTCCACATTTTGTTACGTTAGAGCCTTATTCTAAAATGTATATATTTTTAAAATCCCCTCATCTGTCACGAGTCCGACCGAGGGTGGTTCCCCTTCCCGGGCGGGTGGCGCTCGGCGGTCGTCATCACCGGCCTATTAGCTGCCACTGATTGTTTTTCCTCCCCCTCCTTGTATGTTTAGTGGTAGCACCTGTTTATGTTTAATTAGTTTGTCTTTATTAGACAGCCGGCCCGCCTGGTTGTTGTGCGGGATTATTTCACTGTAAACCTTCGGCTCTGTTGTAGAGGTACGTGCTTAGTGCCTAGTCGTGATTTTTTCTATTTGTACTTTTTCCCCTGCGTTTGGGAACGTTACTTTTGTGTGCACCCTGTGGTGCGTTGGTACTAGTAAAGACGCACAGCATTGAACTCTGTCTCCTGCATTTGACTCCACACCCACGACACCCGGAGCATTACATCATCAATCTACACACAATACTGAGCTAATGACAGAGCTAAAACAGGTTTTTAGAAATGTTTGCAAATGTATAAAAAATAGAAGAAAAAAACATTACATTTACATAAGTATTCAGACCCTTCCCTCAGTTTTGTTGAAGCACCTTTGGCAGCGATTACAGCCTTGAGGCTTCTTGGGTATGATGCTACAAGCTTGACACACCTGTATTTGGGGAGTTTCTCCCATTCCTCTCTGCAGATCCTCTCAAGTTCTGTCAAGTTGGATGGGGAGCGTCGCTGCACAGCTATTTTCAGTTCTCTCCAGAGATGTTTGATCGGGTTCAAGTCCAGGCTCTGGCTGGGCCACTCGAGGACATTAGACTTGTCCCGAAGCCGGTCCTGCGTTGTCTTGGCTGTGTGCTTAGGGTTGTTGTCCTGTTGGAAGGTGAACCTTGACTCCAGTCTGAGGTCCTGAGCACTCTGGAGCAGGTTTTCATCAAGGATCTCTCTGTACTTTGCTCCGTTAATCTTTCCCTTGATCCTTACTATTCTCCCAGTGCCTGCCACTAAAAACACCGCCACAGCATGATGCTGCCACCACCATGCTTCACTGTAGGGATGGTGCCAGGTTTCCTCCAGACATGACGCTTGGCATTCAGGCCACAGTGTTCAATCTTGGTTTCATCAGACAGGAGGATCTTGTTTCTCATGGTCTGAGAGTCTTTAGGTGCCTTTTGGCAAACTCCAAGCGGGCTGTCATGTGCTTTTTGAAGAGTGGCTTCCAACTGGCCACATTACCATAAAGGACTGATTGGTAGAGTGCTGCAGAGATGGTTGTCCTTCTGGAAGGTTTTCCCATCTCCACAGAGGAACTCTGGAGCTCTGTCAGAGTGACCATCAGGTTCTTGGTCACCTCCCTGACCAAGGCCTTTCTCCCCCCAATTGCTCAGTTTGGCCTGCGGCCAGCTCTAGGAAGAGTTGTGATGGTTCCAAACTTCTTCCATATAAGAAGGATGGAGGCCACTGTGTTCTTGGGGACCTTCAATGCTGCAGACATTTTTTGGTAACCTTCCCCAGATCTGTGCCTTGACACAATCCTATCTCAGAGCTCTATGGACAATTCCTTCGACCTCATGGCTTGGTTTTTGCTCTGACATGCACTGTCAACTGTGGAACTTTATATAGACAGGTGTGTGCCTTTCCAAATCATGTCCAATCTATTGAATTTACCACAGGTGAACTCCAATCAAGTTGAAGAAACATCTCAAGGATGATCAATGGAAACAGGAGCTCAATTTCAAGTCTCATAGCAAAGGGTCTGAATACTTCTGTAAATAAGGTATTTAAGCTTTTTAAAATTTGTATAAATTAGCAAACATTTTGATAAACCTGTTTTTGCTTTGTCATTACAGGGCATTGTGTGTAGATTGCTGAGGATTGTTGTCATTTAATCCATTTTAGAATAAGGCTGTAACGTAACAAAATGTGGGAAAAGTCAAGGGATCTGAATTCTTTTCGAATGCACTGTATACAGTATATACAGTACCAGTCATGAGTTTGGACACACCTACTCATTCCAGGGCTTTTATTTCTTTCTTACTATTTTCTACATTGTAGAATAATAGTAAAGACATCAAAACTATGATATATGGAATCATTTAGTAACCAAACAAGTGTTAAACAAATAAAAATATATTTTACCTTGAGATTCCATAAAGTAGCAACCCTTTGCCTTGATGACAGCGTTGCACACGCTTGACATTCTCTCAACCAGCTTCATGAGGTAGTCACCTGGAATGCATTTCAATTAACAGGTGTGTCTTGATAACAGTTCATTTGAGGAATTTCTTTCCTTAATGCGTTTGAGCCAATCAGTTGTTTTGTAACAAGGTAGGTGTGGTATACAGCCTGGGCCCTATTTGGTAAAATACCAAGTCCATATTATGGCAAGAACAACTCAAATAAGCAAATAGAAATGACAGTCCATCATTACTTTCAGACATGAAGGTCTGTCATCCAGTCAATTTCAAGAACTTTTAAAGTTTCTTCAAGTGCAGTCTCAAAAACCATCAAGCGCTATGATGAAACCGGCTCTCATGAGGACCGCCACAGGAAAGGAAGACCCAGGGTTACCGCTGCTGCAGAGGATAAGTTCAATAGAATTACAAGTCTCAGAAATTGCAGCCCATATAAATGCTTCACAGAGTTCAAGTAACAGACACATCTCAACATCAAATGTTCAGAGGAGACTGTGTGAATTAGGCAAATAATGCAAATGCAAATAAACCACTCCTAAAGCCCACCAATAATAAGAAGAGGCTTGCTTGGTCCAAGAAACACGAGCAATCGACATTAGACCAGTGAAAATCTGCCCTATGGTCTGATGAGTCCAAATTTGAGATTTTTGGTTCCAACCGCTGTGTCTTTGTGTGCTGCAGAGTAGGTGAATCAATGATCTTCACATGTGTAGTTCCCACCTTGAAAGATGGAGGAGGTGTGATGGTGTGGTTGTGCTTTGCTGCTTTGCCGATACTGTCTGTGATTTATTTAGAATTCTGATTTGTGCTTTGTGTCACTATAATTTGTTTTACAACAGGAGAATGACCCAACAAACCTCAGGCTGTGTAAGGGCTATTTGACCAAGAAGGAGAGTGATGGAGTGCTGCTGCAAATGACCTGGCCTCCATAATCACCCGACCTCAACCCAATTGAGATGGTTTGCGATGAGTTGGACCGCAGAGTCAAGGAAAAACAGCCAACAAGTGCTCAGCATACAGTATGTGGGAAATCCTTCAAGACTGTTGGAAAAACATTCCAGGTGAAGCTGGTTGAGAGAATGCCAAGAGTGTGCAAAGCTGTCATCAAGGCAAAAGGGTGACTACTTTGAAGAATCTACAATTATTTTTGGTTACTACATGATTCCATATGTGTTATTTTGTAGTTTTGACGTCTTCACTATTATTCTGCAATGTAGAAAATAGTAAAATAAAGAAAAACGCTTGAATGAGTCGGTGTGTGCGAACTTGTGACTGGTACTGTAAAATTTGGGGTAGGCACAAAACTACCTCCATACTTCCATTCATTTCTTTTCACCGGTACTGGTTACCTTCAGACAAGTCCCTTGATGGAGAACACCATCATGTTTTTGAGAATTTCCCGTTTCCACAGTGGGGTCATATTAGTTATGTAGACTGAACCGTCTGGACAGTAGGCCACCTTCCACCGCTGATGCGGAAAGCTGCCACAGGCGGATTTAAATATCTCTCGTTTAAACTGACAGATTTTGATGGGGATTTTTTATAATTATGTTACTTAATACGTTTTTTTATATGAATGTACGTGTCAAATGGTTCATTATTTTATTCTGTGTTGTTACAGCATTGAACCCACATCATGCGTAGTGTAGTGCATTTAATGTTTTCAAAAATAAATAAATAAATAATCTAAACGGAAATTTAAAACGATGGTTAGTGCTGCTCGCTCAACACTAACCATGGCTGATTGGGGGTTGTTGACGTGTCTGTGTGTGTGTGTGTGTGTGTGCCTGCTGTTGGGGGTAGAAGAGTAGATTCTTCACTGGTTGATGCACACTTCAAAGGAACACAAACACCACAGCTCTTCCTTCTCCTTTCTTTCCTCCTCCTGCTCGATATGGCGAGGACGAGAAGTGCAGTACTCAAAGACCTTGTTCTCTATCATCGAACAGGTGCGTAATGAGGATACCAGACTTCAAATGAAGCTCTGAGCCAGACTACGACAAATAATATATCTGAATGGGAACATGGTATATACCTGCCTCTGTCTGTCCTCATAACAAAGTGATTGTGTTAGCTGTGTTGTTGGCTAGCTTCTCTGAACCACTGTGTCCTGTAGTTCCCCTCGAAGCTGGTGTCTGGAGGATATATTGGCATGGTTTGCGAGAGGCGCAGTACTCAAAGACCTTGTTCTCCATCATCGAACAGGTGTGTAATGAGGATACCAGACATCAAATGAAGTTCTTAGCCAGACTGCAACAAAGAAGATGTATTAGTGGGAACATGGTGTACACCTACCTCTGCCTGTCCTCATAACAAAGTGATTGTGTTAGCTGTGTTGTTGGCTAGCTCCTCTGAAACACAGTGTCCTGTGGTTCCCCTCAAAGCTGGTGTTTGGAGGATACATTGGCACGGTTTGTGGCTCTGTAATAACACCCATGCCAATATATACTGCAAACACCTGCTTCTCGGGCATTATCACTTAAGCAAACACAGGTGGTGTCATGCATTGTTTTGAAGGTCCACATTCTCTCAATGCAAGCCATCTTGGTCATCATTCTATGTGTTCCCTCAGCTAGCACCATATTAGAAGGATTTGGAATTCTTTCTCACTTAAAGTCAAGGGATTTGTATCATAAATAATTTATTAAAGAAAGCGCTGTCAATCATCTACCATGGCCATGTAGAGGGGAAACCTGAGTCACTCAGCAGGGATTAGGACAGAGCTCTGGGGTAATCCCAAACACTTCTGAAAGAAATCAAAGAAGTTGCACCATGGTGTGTGTTCTGCATACACATACATAGTCAGAGAGTCCCGATTTAATGTCAGGAGTTAGACTGTGGCTGCTCTACAGTACTATGGCGTCCATATTAGGAAGTCAACAGATTTCAGGCCTGACATACAGGACACCAAAGTACATTCGATGCAAACAGACGATCACCAATCAATTGCTTAAAGGTATCTGTGTCACATCTCTGACACATGGGACTGCTTTCCAAGACACTTTCTAATGTCCCTTTTCCCTCTTTTTCCCCATCATAAGTTTAAAAATGAATAATGAATGTGTGGAGGGAGTGTGGAAATGATACTCTCCAGGGCCTGCGGTGTGGAGCTGCTGTCTGCCTGGGAGACTCCTGAGTCAATTCCTGGAGGGAGACACCACAGATGAGTTCACTGACATGGGACTATTCCAATATTTCAACTCAGTTTTGAGTTTGATTCATACATGCTCTGTGATATTATTTTATTCCCACTCAGAGACTGCTATGTCCACTACTATGTTTCATTCTATTTCAGCAAATGGCACTAAGGAGACATTTTTACAGACATTGTGAAGGATCTACTGTAGGTATCACGGCTCAGGCTAGACCCAGATGCAGACACAGGAGGCGGATAGTGTGAGTCTCAGAGTTTATTAGAGTACAAGGGGCAGGCAAAAGGTAAGTCAAGGCAGGCAAAGAGTCGTAGATCCATATCAGAGTCGGGCAGGTACAGGGACGGTAGGCAGGACCAGGACAGGCTGAAAGGTCAGCATTGGGAAGACTAGGTAAAACTAGAACATAGGGAACACACTAGTCTGACTTGACGGCACAAGACAAACTGGCAACAGACAAACAGAAAACGCAGGTATAAATACAAGGGATAATAGGGGAAGATGGGAGACACCTGGGGAGGGAGGGGGGGGGGCGGTTGACACAAGCACAAAGACAGGTGAAACAGATCAGGGTGTGACACTAAGCTATGTTGAAATGAACGCTTAGATGTACACCTTCCCTGCAGTCAAATGACCAAATCACCCTCTAGGGGCCTCATGGGTGGAATGTTATTCATATCTTTCATAGTTTCATGATTAATAAACCATTTGTTATATTTCAGTATTCTGTAATTGATATCAAGTGTAATATTGGGATGCAAACTCAAAATGTAATACATTTCAACTCTATATCTGACATGGTACAGGTGTTCTGTTGTGCGGGTGAGTGAGGACCCATTAGCGGTGTCTTTTAATGTCCAAACACAGGGAAGACATATATCCTCTTCAGATGTATCGACTGACAAAATAGACAACCCGCAGAGAGGGCGACAAATAAATCGTAAAGTCCTCTGATCTTTATAGGAGAGTCCCCTTCTAGCAGCAGAGGAGAATAGCAGGGTTAGCGGCAACAGACTGCTGGTCTCTCCGGGTAGGCGCGGGTTGTAGAGGACAGAGGTACCTGATCACACGTAGCATCTGATGAAGAGGCAGATTACGACAGGACGGGACAAGGGTGAAGCAAACGAGAATCTGACAAATACAGCAGCAGAAACAGAGAGAGAAATAGAGACCTAATCAGAGGGAAAAAAGGGAACAGGTGGGAGAGAGTAAACGAGGTAGTTAGAGGAGATGAGGAACAGCTGGGGGAAGGAAAGGAAGAGAAGGTAACCTAATATGACTAGCAGGGGGAAACGAAGTGAAGAGAAAGAACAGGAACAAGACATAACATGACAATACATGACATGTTCGTAAGGTTTATACTTTTGTTTCAAAGTAGATTTGTTTAAGACTACCAAGAAACACGCGGCGTGACCCTGATTTAGCCTACTGCAGTACATTTAAACACTGGACCCTGTAATTACAATATGCCACAGGTTTAATCTTTTCACCAGTAATTAATAAAATACAAATTTACAGATGCTGCTAAGGTAATGTGGCTGGTGTCATGTCTTAATGAGGCTCGCTCATTTATCACCAAAGCAACGCCTTAATTAATTTGTCAAGTTGAAGATAAGTTCGCCGGACTCCATGCATGAAAAATTTAGTGGATTCTCTGCCATGCTAGAGTAATGATTTAATGATTAATGTTTTAAATAAGGGTTCAAATTAATATCTCATGCAAGTAGTATACTGTTGTACAGTATATTTTTTATTGTACCTACAGTCAATAAACTTGCTGGTTTTGTAGTTGTATGAGAACTTCCTGTGGGATACCAATCTGTGAGGTGCCTGCAATTATATGTCTGCAATTATATGTGAGTGTATATTTTCCTTTGGGCACAGTGGCAATTTATCATTGCAATATTTGCTGAAAATGATTGCCTCAATATTTAGCATGAGAAAGCCAATGTATTAGTCAAGTCTGTGTTCTGTTTGGATAATTTCATATCCACTTAGGTTGCCACAAAATAGATTGGATCATGAAAGACTTGCCCCTTCTCAATGTTGCATATTGTGGTAGTCATTGCTGAGGAAACTTGCATTCAATATTCTGCCTCAGTGGTGATGAAAGTTAAAGTTTAAAAAAAAGTATATTAAACATGTGTGTGTGTGTGTGGCTACGTGTGCAAACAAGTGTGTGCTTCTGTTATTTGCAGCACACCGCTTCCAGCCATACACTAACTGATGCAGACTGGCACTGACAGACAGCCACGTCATGCCCAGACTGGGCACCAGCCAGCTGGATCACACAGATGTAAGGGATACCATTGTGTGGGGCCACACACACATCAACAGCCGCTAATCAGCCATGGTCCATCTTACACCTGTGGCCAGGATTGGACCTTAGTTTCAGTCAATCAAACCAACACAATCTTACACTCAATTCATGCAAATATGTACAAAAGGTATTTCAGCAGATTTGGACTGTTTTTTCAAATTTTGCGTGGCTTAATTTGTGAAAATACACACATTTTTGTGCTACTGAATTTGTAGGAAAAGACAAAAAATGTTGTGCGGCTTCATTCATAGGAGAATCATTTTTGAGGGAGGCAAACTAAGGATTTTTAAAATATAAAAAAACACATTTGTTAACAACCCAATCTTGCTAATCAACCAGGTTGTGACAGAAATACTTACTATTGTTGGATCCTGTATTTTACATTATAGCATTTTACATTATGGCCAATGCTGTTTTATATGCTTGTTTTTGCTTGATACTTTGCGATTGTGGTGCTATGTCAGATTTTATGAGGGTTGCCAGATTTTACTCCCAACTCCACTGCCCCGGCTCTCGACATTGCCTGTTTACTAACCACGGTCCTAGCAACCCATCATTACGCACACCTAACAACCATCATTACGCACACCTGCATCCCATCATTAGGCACACCTGGACTTAATCAATACCCTGATTACACCCCCTTTACTTAGCCCTCAGTTGTCGTCAGTCCTTAGGTGTTATTGGTTTTCCTTCATGTTCAGTACGTGGCCCATGTTTGTTATGTTGTATCTGTTTGTTATTAAACTCTCCTTCTGCACACGTGCAGTCTGACTCCCGGTGTACATGTTACAGAGTGGAGTAAAAACTGTTTTTGTCTGTTTTTTTCTGGCATCGATGAAGGTATTTGATTGGGGAATGTCACATTTGTCATATTGATGAGACCAAGGCGCAGCGTGATATGAATACATACTTCTTTTAATAAAGAACAAACACTAAACTAAATGAACACGAAGCTATATAAAGCGATTGCTGACATGCAACTACACAGACAATAACCCACAAAACAAAAATGGAAAATGGCAACCTAAATAGGATCCCCAATCAGAGACAACGATAAACAGCTGCCTCTGATTGGGAACCAATTCAGGCCACCATAGACCTACATTTACCTAGACAAACCAAAACCCCATAGATGTACAAAAACCCTAGACAAGTCAACACACATACCACCCTCGTCACACCCTGACCTAACCTAAATAATAAAGAAAACAAAGATAACTAAGGTCAGGGCGTGACAGGGAATGGAGATACATTTTCATGATGGGAAATGAATTCAGATATGAATGTGGGGAAACAGAAGAACTGCAAAAAACAGTTTGGTTTAAATTCCCCTGGTGCAACTGCCTGGTACTTCCAACTATAATGAGTCTGGACTATGATGAATTAAACCATATCAATGCTGTTAAACAGGTTAATGTAAAATAATGAATTATGTTGGCTTACACTTATTGCACTTCCAAGGCCATTTCATGATGAGTATTACGGTCCTGTCAATCATGTTATACTTAGGCTATTGTAACAAGGCATATGCCAGCATTGTAAACCTACTGCCTCTGCCCAGAGGCGTACTAGGCTTACTAGGCAACGGCCGTTAGAGCTCACTGTGCCACGTATTCTTACGCTACATTGGTGGCAGCGTTGGGATCATGTCCAGCTCATGTCTAGTTATGTGATCTATTAGTGGAAGCGTTCTGTTTTTCAACATCGTGTCGGGTGTAATTACATTGATATATCTAGTGAACAATTGATAAACCATTAGCGTCCTTTACTATATCAACGGTGTGATTACCTAATGATTAGAATTTTGGAGATCATTACAGACTAAAATACGTTCTTTTCATCATCGTTATGCAAAGGTAGATTTCCGCGACAATTTAGCTGTTTTAACAAGTTAAACATTGCTACGTTTCGGAAATGTCAAAGAAAACGTGTGATCGGCTTGACACTTTAAAGTTACCCACCTTACAGCTCACGAAGTCAGCTAATTTCCACTCCATTCATATGCAAATCCATTTGATTCATACACTGGCTTGTCTGGCTGTGATGTTGTTTTAAAAAAAAACTGCCCTTTCCTCATCTACACTGAAATAATAATAATGTGGAACAAATAAATACCATCAAAGGAAACGTTACAACTTGCAATAATGAACACCTTGTGAAACAGCTATGAAAACCAACCTGGCAAGATTTAAGATTTGAATACAAACATTGATTGGTTTTGGTACAGTTGTGTCATGAATCTATTTTCACAGATTTTTTTTGGTACACTCACATGGCAATCATAGACTAAAATACTGAATTCTGGTGTGTGGAATTCTGCCTGTCACTTGTTCTCAAGTCCCCCAGTCTCAGAAGGGGGACTTGAAGAGGGAGACTGCAAAGTCCAGGCACTGCTGCTCTCTTTGTTCTGAGTGATTGCAGTACTAGTGTTTTTTTTTAGTTCATCTGTGTATCTCACATATTATGTGCCTGGTATGATAGAGCAAGAAAACCTTCTTAACAGACAATGACAATAATGATGTAATGAAAAGTTGGAGGGTGGTTGGTAATGGAGGACATCAGCTGGATCCACGTCTGGGTGTTGGGCAGAACCCCCTAGGTCCTGGAGAACGGGAGCAAAGTTAAAGGGAACAGTGTAGGAGACAGAGACTAAACAAGCAAACACACAGGTTACATTTTCCCGTGAGAAAAGTTGATGGACTAGTACCGTGCTCTAAAATGCGCATGGCAGTTTTGAGGGTCTGGTTGGTCCCATTCCCCAAACCTGGGGGAGGGGGTAGGAAAGCCATACCTATTGACAATGTGAAGATATTGAAATATGTCTGATGTACCATGGAAAAACAAATTGTAAAAAAATAAATGAAACAATATAACCTATAACATCCATACCTTGTTCCAGCGTTCATGACCTCGGTCACTCAAGATGACCTCAGGAGATCCTTGGGTGTTGAAGATAGTCCACCATCGCCTTGGAGGTGGCCTCCCTAGTCTCGTCCGTGATGGGTATAATACAAAGCACACATCTATTTGTGGTTCCTAGCACCCTTTTTAATGGTTTACAGAAGGGAGTTTAGAGTTAAGCACGTACTCTTCCTTTACGGACCTTAGTGGGTATTGCCTCTACCCACTTGTGATCGGTCGCTGGCAGACACCAGCTGTTGCCATTCCCGGATTTCGTGAAGGGTCCAATGAGGTCCACCCCGAACATTTAAGGTGTTAGAGAGAAGATGCCTTTATTCTTACCCGTATCTGTGTCATACAGTCTGCAGATTTTCGTATTTGTAAGGATACGGACACTCACATTCTATAATATTAATAATATCTGCTGTGGTCAAATAAAGATACCATTACAAAACACCTTATTAGGGTAACATTTGAATTGGGACACATATCGATCATGTGCCATGGTGAAACAACTTTTTCAACTTTTTCAACTCCGGTGCCACAGTCTTCACCCTCTCAAACTAGACAGGGTACTGACTGACCTTTAAGCAAAAAGTGACACATTTAAACATTGTGTGCTCTCTGATTTGACATGAATTGAAATCATAATCATTTCAGATATAATAGAATGTGATTGATAACCAGAAGGTTATTTCAATTGCCCAGCTGTCCACCCCCTTGACAATTCCCCATCAGAAAAAGCGTAGGTAGATTTTGGCATTCATGCGCTTCACTCCGAAATGTACAGCATGCATCTCTGTCAGCACGGCCTCCTTCTCCTCCTCAGTAAAAATCACCCTCCTGTGTAGCTGGCCCTCCTTCCCCCGTAGGGACATGTGATTGCCTAACAAGTTGGAAGAGATGTGTTGTTGAAATATTCAAGTCTAAGTGTATTTGCACTGCTGTCTTTCTCTCTCTGTTTCTCTCTCTCCATCTGTCTTCCACTCTCTTCCCACCTTTTGCTCCCTCACTCACTTTCATCCTTTCTTTCTCACATTCTTCCTCCCCCTGTCTGTCTAGCGAAGACACCTAGTTTAAACCTATCCATTTGCTTAATCAGGTTTAACTTATAGCTAGACACCTCATTATGACAGACATACAAGTAAACTCAGCAAAAAAGGAAACGTCCCTTTTTCAGGACCCTGTCTTTCAAAGATAATTCATAAAAATCCAAATAACTTCACAGATCTTCATCGTAAAGGGTTTAAACACTGTTTCACATGCTTGTTCGATGAACCATTAACAATTAATGAACATACACCTGTGGAACGGTCGTTAAGACACTAACAGCTTACAGACGGTAGGCAATTAAGGTCACAGTTGTGAAAACTTAGGACACTAAAGTGGCCTTTCTACTAAAACTCCAAAAGAAAGATGCCCAGGGTCCCTGCTCATCTGAGTGAATGCGCCTTGAGGACTGCAAATGTGGCCAGGGCAATAAATTTGAATGTCCGTACTGTGAGACGCCTAAGACAGAGCTACAGGGAGACAGGACGGACAGCTGATCGTCCTCTCAGTGGCAGACCACGTGTAACAACACCTGCACAAAATCGGTACATCCAAACATCACACCTGCGGGACAGGTACAGGATGGCACCAACTGCCCGAGTTACACCAGGAACGCACAATCCCTCCATCAGTGCTCAGACTGTCCGCAATAGGCTGAGAGAGGCTGGACTGAGGGCTTGTAGGCCTGTTGTAAGGCAGGTCCTCACCAGACATCACCGGCAACAACATCGCCTATGGGCACAAACCCACCGTTGCTGGACCAGACAGGACTAGAAAAAAGTGCTATTCACTGACGAGTTGTGGTTTTGTCTCACCAGGGGTGATGGTTGGATTCGCGTTTATTGTCGAAGGAATGAGCGTTACACCGAGGCCTATACTCTGGAGCGGGATTGATTTGGAGGTGGAGGGTCAGTCGTGGTCTGTGTGTCACAGCATCATCGGACTCGCTGGTTGTTGTCATTGCAGACAATCTCAACGCTGTGCGTTACAGGGAAGACATCCTCCTCCCTCATGTGGTACCCTTCCTACAGGCTTATCCTGACATGATCCTCCAGCTTGACAATACCACCAGCCATACTGCTTGTTCTGTGCATGATTTCCTGCGATACAGGAATGTCAGTGTTCTGCCATGGCCAGCAAAGAGCCCGGATCTCAATCCCATTGAGCAAGTCTGGAACCTGTTGGATTAGAGGGTGAGAGTTAGGGCCATTCCCCCCAGAAATGTCCTGGAACATGCAGGTGCCTTGGTGGAAGAGTGGGGTAACATCTTACAGCAAGAACTGGCAAATCTGGTGCAGTTCCAGAGGAGGAGACTGCAGCACTGCAGTACTTAATGCAGCTGGTGGCCACACCAGATACTGACTGTTGCTCTGGATTTTGACCCCCTCTTTGTTCAGATTATTCAGATTATTCTATTTCTGTTAGTCACATGTCTGTGGAACGTGTTCAATTTATGCCTCAGTTGTTGAATCTTGTTATGTTCATACAAATATTTACACGTGTTAAGTTTGCTGAAAATAAACGCAGTTGATAGTGAGAGGACGTTTCTTTTTTTTGGGCTTCTGGATGGAATATGTATGTACAGTCACTGTGAGGAAGACGTCATCGATGCACTTGTTGATGAAGCCGATGACTGAGGTGGGTGGGGTATTCCTCAATGCCATCGGATGAATCCCGGAACATATTCCAGTCAGTGCTAGCAAAACAGTCCCGTAGCGTAGCATCCGAGTCATCTGACCACTTCTGTATTGAGGAAGTCACGGTGCTTCCTGCTTTAGTTTTTGCTTGTAAGCAGGAATCAGGAGGATATAATTATGGTCAGATTTGCCAAATGGAGGGCGAGGGAGAGCTTTGTATGCATCTCTGTGTGTGGAGTAAAGGTGGTCTAGGATTTTTTTTTCCTGGTTGCACATGTGACATGCTGGTAAAAATTTGGTAAAACTGATTTAAGTTTGTCTGCATCAAAGTCCCCGGCCACTAGGAGCGCTGCTTCTGGATGAGCATTTTCTTCTTTGCTTATGGCCTTATAGGGTTGGTTGAGAGCAGTCTTAGTGACAGCTTAGTTTTTTGGTGGTAAATAGACGGCTACGAATAATACAGATGAGAACTCTCTTGGTAGATAGTGTGGTCTGCAGCTTATCATAAGGTACTCAACCTCAGGCGAGAAATACCTCGAGACTTCTTTAATATTAGACATCGCGCACCAGCTGATATTGACAAAAAGACACACACCCCCACCCCTCGTCTTACCAGAGGTAGCGTCTCCATTCTGCCGGTGTATGGAAAATCCTATGTTGTCCGTATCTTCGTTCAGCCATGTTTCGGTGAAACATAAGATGTTACAGTTTTTAATGTCCCGTTGGTTGGATAATCTTAATAGTAGGTCATCCATTTTATTTTCCAATGATTGCACATTAGCAAGAAGAATGGAAGGCATTGGGAGTTTACTCGCTCGCCTCTGGATTCTCAGAAGGATCCTCGGTCTGCATCTTTTGTTCACTCAAAAGGCGTGGATCTGTGCCTGTTCCAGTGAAATATCCTTCTCGTCAGATATCCTTCTCGTCGGACTCATTAAAGTCTGTGGTGAGCAATCGCTTTTCTGATGTCCAGAAATTATTTTCGGTCGTAAGAGACGGTAGCAGCAACATTATGTATACAATAAGTTAAAAAACGCGTATTTTTTTAACAAAAATAGCACAATTGGTTGGGAGAATGTAAAACGTCAGCCATGTTCTTCGGCGCCATTTAGTTGTCCAATCGGAAGCACAAAAACATATGAAAAAATAAACTCATTACATTGATGCTTTCTCTGTTAAATCTAACGAGACCCCACTGTAAATCAAGCAGACAACAACAGTCAAAATGGCTAGCCGGAGCTTTTCCGAGTGGTAGGCCCTCACCCGCTACAAGTTGTCCGGCAAGAACATGGGAGATGTGTCCACATCCAGAGCTTTATTATCTCTAGGTCATCACCACACACACACACACACACACACACACACACACACACACACACACACACACACACACACACACACACACACACACACACACACACACACACACACACACACACACACACACACACACACACACACACACACACACACACACACACACACACACACACATTATTTGTTATGGAAATCCACAAATCTTAAAAGGCCTAAATGGAGGCCTCAGTCCTTTAAGCGCTCAATTCTCTCTGGCAGGACAGGCAGTACAGTGGGGCAGAGCAGCAAGGGACCAGAAAGGATTGAGTCCAGTCCTACTGTGCGTCTGACCGAACTAGAATGGCAGCTGATTACTACTGTCACTTTAGAGGACCATGGGGGCCAGTAGTGCCGGTTTCCGTGCACGTAAGAGGCGAAAGAGCCACCCAGTGAAGGAGGTGCACGGAGATGCAGGGACAGTCCTGGAACGCCCCATGGAATGCCACGGGTGTGGTGGCGGATCCTCTGACTTGCTCAGGGGCCCATCCTTGGACGCTGTGTATTGTGCCGGAGGCTGGCCACGGCTATGGTTGGCAGGTCACTCGCTGCTGCAGAGGGTGGTGACTTTTTCACCATGGCTCCCATGCTGGAGCAGGTGGGGACCCCTGGGCGAGCCTCATCGGGGATAGTTTCCTGACCTGGGAGGCATGCTGTCACCAGAAACGTTCCCCAGATGAGAGGGCCGGAGGGTCTTCCAGTGCAGGAGGTGGGTGACCCCCCAGGACTGGAGAGAGCATGCCCCCCAGGTCAGGGAACTGTGGGTCCCCCAGGTCAGGGGGCTGAGGGCCTAGCAGGACAGGAAACTCAGGGCCTGACAGGGCAGTGGACTTGGAACCTACTACTAACACTGAGGACTGCAAGCCAGGTATGGTGGAAGACTGCAAACTTAGCTGAGTACGGAACTTATAGCCTAGACCAACTGAGGCCAGAGGCTGCAGAACTAGTGGGGCAGAATACCTATAGCCTAGCGAAGCAGTGGACTGAGGGTGGACTAGGGTTGGAGACAGCAAAACTAGAATAGCTAAAGGTTGGATGTCTAGTGCTGATAACGTTGGGCCTGACAAGCAAAACTAATCTGGATCTGACAGGGAAACTGACTCTGTGTCTGGCAGGGAAACTGACTCTGGACCTAACAGGTATACTGATTCTGGACCTGACAGGGAAACTGACACTAGACCTGACAGCGAAATGGACTCTGGACCTGACAGGGAAACCTACTCTGGGCCTGCCTGGAAAAGTGAATCTGGGCCTGACATGGGCAATGACTGAGGGCTAGGAGAGCATTAGAGTTCTGGGCCTAATGGAGAAACTGATACCTTTGAGCCTTGTGGGGAAGGAGCCTGATGACCCACCTGGGCTATGGACTGAGGGCCGACTAATGCTGGAGACAGCAGACCTAATACAGCTGGAGACTGAGGACCTAGTGCTAGGGACTGAGGGCAGATGAGGGCTGAGGACTGAGAACCTATCGTAGATCATTTGTGGTCTAGCAGGGCATGAAGTTCTAAACCTGGCAGTCTAGGGAGCTGTGGACTGACTGAGACAGCGAGCTTAGTGCAGCGAACTTGGGGCCTAGTAGGGCAGGAGGCTCTCAACTTTGTGGGATGGGAAACTGCCTACCAACTAAGGCAGTGAGCTGCAATCTGAGAAGGACAGGAGACTGCAGACCTACAGACAGGTCATCTAACTTAAAGCCTGGCAGGGCATGGGGCTCTAAACGTGTTGGGATAGGCAACTGTATACCCACGAAGGTAGGGGGCTGCAATCAAAACAGGGCAGGAGACTTCAGACCTGCAAACTGGTCAGCTAACTTAGGAACTATAATGGCAGGGGGCTCTAAGCCTGGTGGGCTACAACGTTGCGTATCACGCTGCGTACCAAATAAGGCAGGGGTCTGCGGACCGTGCAGGGCAGGATACATCATACTGGACGACAAAGCAAATGTGGAGCATAGTTGTGTAGGATACCTAAGGCCTGACAGATGCTACTAGTGCAGGGGACTGTGGACTTAGAACAATAGAGGACTGTGGCCTTAGTACTAACGCAGGGAACTCAGGAAGGTCTGGAGGTAGCGGGACCCTCGGGGCTGGAACTAACACAGTGCTGGCAGGCGGTCTGGAGAGGCCCCAACTTCCTGGATGGATTTGACATCTGCAGTAGCTACAGGCTGGGGCTCCATCCTAGATGGATATCGGTCAGGAGAGCAGCTGGGCCGCCTCGGGGGGAAGTGATGCTACCGGCGCTCTGGTAGATACACCATAGGTTCCAGCCTGGGCGGCCTGGAGCGACCATGATCTGGTGAATAGCTCAGCCATACTCTGACCAGGGAGGCCTGGAGTGGTGTCTGTCAGGAGAGTAGCCGAGAGAATCGCCTCCCGTGACAGACCCCTTAGTTCCTGTGAATTGAAATCTTAACACTACAGCATACAATGTCATTCTAGATAATTCTGTGCTTCCAACTGAGTGGCAACAGTTTGGGGATGGCCCTTTCTTGTTTCAGCATGGCAATGCCCCATTGCTCAAAGGAAGGTCCATACAGAAATGGCTTGTCGAGATCGGTGTAGGAGAACGTGACTGGCCTGCAAAGGCCTAATCGCTCAACATCAGTGCCCGACCTCACTAGTGGCTGAATGGAAGCAAGTCCCTGCAGAAATGTTCCAACCATCTAGCAGTGGTTCCCAATCTTTTTATGGTCCCATACCCATTTAAACGTTCAACCTCCAGCTGCGTACCCCCTCTAGCACCAGGGTCAGCATACTCTCAAATGTTGTTTTTTTGCCATCATTGTAAGCCTGCCACACACATAAGAATGAGTGTGAGTTTTTGTCACAACCCGGCTTGTGGGTAGTGACAAAGAGCTCTTATAGGACCAGGGCACAAATAATAATATAATAATCAATCATTTTGCTCTTTATTTAACCATCTTACATATAAAACCTTATTTGTTAATCGAAAATTGTGAATAACTCGCCAAGGGGTTAATGAGAAGGGTGTGCTTGAAATGATGCACATAACTCTGCAATGTTGGGTTGTATTGGAGAGAGTCTCAATGTTAAATCATTTCCCACACACAGTCTGTGCCTGTATTTAATTGTCATGCTAGTGAGGGCCGAGAATCCACTCTCCCATAGGTAGTAGTTACAAAGGGAATCAGTGTCTTAACAGCGCGATTTGCCGAGGCAGGATACTCTGAGTGCAGCCCAATCCAGAAATCTGGCAGTGGCTTCTGATTAAATAACATTTTCACAGAACCGCTTGTTGCAATTTCGATGAGGCTCTCTTGTTCAGATATTGGTAAGTGGACTGGAGGCAGGGCATGAAAGGGATAACAAATCCAGTTGTTTGTGTCATCCGTTTCGGGAAAGTACCTGCGTACATTGAGCACCCAACTCACTCAGGTGCTTCGCTATATCACATTTAACATTGTCCGTAAGCTTGAGTTCATTTGCACACAAAAAATCATACAATGATGGAAACACCTGTGTGTTGTCCTTGTTAATGCAGACAGAGAAGAGCTCCAAATTCTTAATCATAGCCTCAATTTTGTCTCGCACATTGAATATAGTTGTGGAGAGTCCCTGTAATCCTAGATTCAGATCATTCAGGCGAGAAAACACATCACCCATATAGGCCAGTCGTGTGAGAAACTCATCATCATCCAAGCGGTCAGACAAGTGAAAATTATGGTCAGTAAAGAAAACTTTAAACTCGTCTCTCAATTAAAAAAAACATGTCAATACTTCGCCCCTTGATAACCAGCGCACTTCTGTATGTTGTAAAAGCGTTACATGGTCACTGCCCATGTCATTGCAATAGTGAAGAAAATACACAAGAGTTCAGGGTCCTTGCTTTTACAAAGGTAACCATTTACTGTAGTGTTCAAAACGTATTTCAAGCTGTCATGCATTCCCTTGTTAGCAAGAGCCTCTCGGTGGATGCTGCAGTGTACCCAAGTTGCATTGAGAGAAACTGCTTGAACGTGCGTTACCACTCCACTATGTCTCTCTGTCATGGCTTTTGCGCCATCAGCACAGATAGTAACATGAGCAGGAGCTATGTTTGGCAAACAAACAGACTTTCAGTGGAATTCCCGCGAGAGAGTAACGGTTAATGTGATTGAATGTTAAGTATTTGACTAGGCTACCTGTATTTGACATTGTGTTGTTATTTCACTAGATGGTTTAATTTTATTTTTGGCAGTGAAAGAAGGCTACTCAGGCAAGAAAAAAACCTCATCAAAATGTATAGCCCGGTTGGAAAATATAAAATGACTGTGGAAAATGTGGGGGAAAAAAACTTATTTTTAATCGTGAATCACATTTTTATTTGGCCTACCCCCCGACGGCATCCCCAGTTTGGGAATACCTGATCTAGTGGAAAGCTTTCCCAGAAGAGTGGAGGCTGTTATAGCAGCAAAGGGGGGACCAACTACATATTAATGCCCATGATTTTGGAATGAGATGTTCGACGAGAAGGTGTCCACATTTCACTGCCAGGGATGTGGGTGTGATTGCCGGGCCGACCCATATGTAAAATGTATGCACTGTGGTTTAGTCACCAGGGGGAGAATCGTTGAGGCCTGGTGAGAGACGAAGTCTACATCACGTGGCGATGGCTCCCTCTGCTGGACATGCCAGGTCTCGACGGGCTTTGGGGCCAGGACTAATTGGGGCTGATTGTGGTTGGCGAGTAATCAAGCGGCTGATTGCTCACCAACCACAATCAGCCCCAATTAGTCCTGGCCCCAGAGCCCGTAAAGAGCCCGAATCCCATAAGGTTTCCAGAAGGGCAGCACACAGGGTTGTGGACTGGGGAAGAGAGGCAATGCCTGTATAGTTGTGCGCAGTACAAGAGATAAAGGTGGGAGCTCAGTTTTATTCCCCATGGGATACATCAAGACCCCGGAGCCCAGAAGATACTAATGAATAAAGCTGTTAACTGTGCAATAATCACAATTAGAATAAAGTAATTTTCTTTAGTAGGCTAAGTAAGCCCTAACTAAGACCTTCGGTAAACATTGCCTGCATAACTGCCTTTGGTGTAGGTAGTTTGATCAAATGTGGGCAAGGAAATTCATGTGAAGCAGTTTCAATCCAGGCCATTCATGGTGTATTTGTGAAGTAATGGTACAATTTATAGAGGCTTTGAACATCAGGCTTGCCAGTCAAATTGCACCTTTTGCTGATTTAAGCTCCTCCTCCCTGTAACTGAAAAGCTCTGACTGATTAAAGCTCTGACTGATTAAAGCTCTGATTAAAGCTCTGACTCCCTGTAACTGATTAAAGCTCTGCCTCCCTGTAACTGATTAAAGCTCTGCCTCCCTGTAACTGATTAAAGCTCTGACTCCCTGTAAGCTGATTAAAGCTCTGACTCCCTGTAAGCTGATTAAAGCTCTGACTCCCTGTAAGCTGATTAAAGCTCTGACTCCCTGTAAGCTGATTAAAGCTCTGACTCCCTGTAAGCTGATTAAAGCTCTGACTCCCTGTAAGCTGATTAAAGCTCTGACTCCCTGTAAGCTGATTAAAGCTCTGACTCCCTGTAGGCCGACGGAAGTTTAATTACCAAACCAATCAGACTCACTCGGTCCCTTTCAAAAGAAGGCATCCTACATATCTATATTATGTTACATAGCCAGGGGAAGTAGGGGTGCTGAGGGCTAACACACCTACTCATTCAAGAGTTTATTTTTACTATTTTCTACATTGTAGAATAACAATGAAGACAAAATTATGGAATAACACATGGACTCATGTAACCTAAAGTGATAAACAAAGTAAATATTTCAACGTATCCACCCTTTGCCTTGATGACAGATTTTCACACCCTTGCGTTCTCTCAACCAGCTTCACCTGGAATGCTTTTCCAACAGTCTTGAAGGAGTTCCCACATATGCTGAGTGTCACGTAGAGTAGGCCAGAAGGCTAAACTGGATAACCTAACCTCTATCAAAATAAAAAGATGGCGGAGCCGCAAAAGTTCTTCTGTGCAAAGTTGTTTATTTACAAGTGATTCCGGAACAAAAAAAACAACAGTACTACCATCAACGTCTACCTTATGGGACAGCTTAAAAACAATGCTGCCCCATCCACAGCTCAATCCAAAAATGCCTCTCCATGACTGAAAGAGAGGCTCCTTTTGTAGGGCTAGCCCCTCCCCTCAGAACAATTAACCCTAATTAATTAATCAATTAACAATACAAACCTACATTTTCCATGAACTAAACATACTAAAGGATATACATTGCAACACGGTTTTAAACAATATCACAACATAACATTTACAACATTACATCACTACTGACAATATCTTTCAATATGCCCATATGCATTAATGAGCCATTTGGGACAGGCACTATAAAGCCAACCCAATTCCCTTAGCTCGGGTCTTTTTCCAGCATACCCGGAAGCTACAGAGAAGGAGAGAGAGGAACAGAACAAACAAACAATGTGCTCATCCACAACATTGATAAGTATAATAATGCATGCACCAAGACAGAAGTTAATTTGTGTGTCGACCCACATTGTTAACTTATCTTATAATGGCGCAGGGAGGAGTGATGAATATGTGTGTGCGTTAAAGAACCAAATGCTGCCCGCGGCCAGTGATGGACTTCTACGTCACACTGAGTAATTAATTGTTGGCTGCTTTTCCTTCACTCTGCAGTACAACTCTTCCTGAACCGTCTCAATTGGGTTGTGGTTGGGTGATTATGGAGGCCAGGTCATCTGATGCAGCACTCCATCATTCTCCTTCTTGGTCAAATAGCACTTACACAGTCTGAAGGTGTGTTGCGTCATTGTCCTGTTGAAAAACAAATGATAGTCCCACTAAGCCCAAACCAGATGGGATGGTGTATCGCTGCAGAACGCTGTGATAGCCATGCCGGTAAAGTGCGCCTTGAATTCTAAATAAGTCACAGACAGCATCATCATCAAAGCACCATCACACCTCCTCCATGCTTCACTGTGGAAACCACACATGCGGAGATCATCCATTCACCTACTCTGCGTTGCACAAAGATACGGCGGTTGGAACCAAAAACTGCACATTTGGACTCATCAGACCAAAGGACAGATTTCCACTGGTCTAATGTCCATTGCTCGTGTTTCATGTCCCAAGAAAGTCTCTTCTTATTATTGTTGTCTTTTAGTAGTGGTTTCTTTGCAGCAATTCGGCCATGAAGGCCTGATTCACTCCGTCTCCTCTGAACAGTTGATGTTGAGATGTGTCTGTTGAACTCTGTGAAACATTTATTTGGGCTGCAATGTGAGGTGTAGTTAACTCTAATAAACATACCCTCTGCAGCAGAGGTAATTCTGGGTCTTCCTTTCTTGTGAGGGTCCTCATGAGTGATAGTTTCATCATAGCGCTTGATGGTTTTCGTGACCGCACTTGAAGAAACTTTCAGTAAATTTTCAGTATTGACTGACTTTCATGACTTAAAGTAATGATGGACTGTCGTTTCTCTTTGCTTATTTGAGCTGGTCTTCACATAATATGGACTTGTTCATTTACCAAATAGGGCTATCTTCTGTATACCACCAACTACCTTGTCGCAACACAACTGATTGGCTCAAAAACATTAAGGAAAGAAATTCCACACATTTTAACAAGGCACACCTGTTAATTTGAATGCATTTCAGGTGACAACCTCATGAAGCTGGTTGAGAGAATGCAAAGAGAGTGCAAAGCTGTCATCAAGGCAAAGGTTGGTTATTTGAAGAATCTAAAATATAAAATATATTTTGATTTGTTTGACACTTTTTTAATACATGATTTCACATGTCTTCACTATTATTCTACAATATAGAAAATGGTATTTTTTTTTAAAGAAAAACCTTTGAATGAGTAGTTGTGTCCAAACTTTTGACTGGTAATGTATATATTTTTATATTACTATATTACTCCTGTGAGGAGAGCGCTCCTTCCTGTAAGGAGTAATATGGTAGTAAAGTGCACCCCGGTAGGTGCAGTTTACTCATTTGAACACTAGATGGCAGGTGAAGTCAATAATCAACCAGTCTCCAAAAGTCCCCATTGTTTTTCTATGTAGTAAATTCAAACAAAGGGCTCATTAAAAAGTTATTTATGAAACAGTTTGCACTCAAAAACACTATTATTCTTCATTGTTTTTGAAAATTTGGTCACCCTTGATGCTGGGCTTCTTAAATGGACTTTAATCAAATGTATGCTATCAATTACTAGCATTATGCTTGGAAGTGTCTCAATGAAACAGCTAAGTAGTGTAAGAACACGTTTCCGTGAGCTCTCGTGATGTCCGATGTTTAAGGACCACTTACATGCATTTCCCTCGCAGGCAGACAGGGAAGGCAGAACAGCTTCTAATTTTTTTAATCAAAAAGTTATAGCTAATACAAAAACATCCTAAGTAACAAGGCTATAGCTGTCAAGAGCATCTGTGTTTCTGCAAATCTCAAACACACATTTTACATTGACATTTTAGTCGTTTAGCAGGCGCTCTTATTCAGAGCGACTTACAGTCATAGTAAGTACTTGTTTCCCTCAATTAAGTAGCTATCAGCAAAATCAATGCTAGTATAGTAGTCCTATATTATCCTGGCATTTTGTGGGGGGTGGCACACCATTTGTTTTGTTGGCCTCCGTGTTTGGATTTGAGTCATATGGGGACTGTATTGTGACTGTTCCTCTTTGCAAGTCGTTAAACTCTTCTAATAAATCTTATGTCATTTCGAAAAGCTGCTTGGATGAGATCATTCTGGGGGCTTTAGGGGATCAGTTAGCATGCAAGAGTAAGCTGTTGAATTGTATTTTATTTTTGATCAAGCACTTGTTTTCCAATAGGTCATATGGTTTTCCTGGGAACAGATTATTATTGCAGATTAGTGCAGTAACGTGCAGTGCCTTCGTAAAGTATTCAGACCCCTTGACTTTCTCCACATTTTGTACGTTATAGCCTTATTCTAAAATGGATTACATTTAAAAAATATACATTTGAAAAAACCTCAGCAATCTACACACAATACCCCGTCATGACAAAGCAAAAACAGGTTTTTAGAATGTTTTTCTAATGGATTCAAAATTAAAAACTGAAATACCTTAAGTATTCAGACCGTTTGCTATGAGACTCGAAATTGAGCTGTGGTACATTCTATTGATTGGACATGATTTTGGAAAGGCACATACCTGTCTATATAAATTCCTACAGTTGCCAGTGCATGTCAGAGCAAAAACCAAGCCATGAGGTTGAAAGAATTGTTCGAAAGAGCTCCCAGACAGGATTGTGTCGAGGCCCAGATCTGGGGAAAGGTACAAAAAATGTCTCCAGCATTGACGTGGCCTCCATCATTCTTAAATGGAAGAAGTTTGGAACAACCAAGACTCTTCCTAGAGCTGGCCGCCTGACCAAACTGAGCAGTCAGGGAAGAAGGACCTTGATCAGGGAGGTGAAGAAACCAAGGTTGAACTCTTTGGCCTGAATGCCAAGCATCACCTATGGAAACCTGACACCACCCCTACGATGAAGCATGGTGGTGGCAGCATCATGCTGTGGGATGCTTTTCAGCCGCAGGGACTGGGAGAGAGGTACAGAGACATCCTTGATGAAAACCTGCTCCAAAGCGCTCAGCATCTCCGAATGCGGCGAAGGTTCACCTTCCAACAGGACAACGACCATAAGCACACAGCCAAGACAATACGGGAGTTACTTCAGGACAAGTCTGAATGTCCTTGAGTGGCCCAGCCATAGCTCGGACTTGAACCCGATCGAACATCTCTGGAGAGACCTGAAAATAGCTGTGCAGCGATGCTCCCCATCCAACCTGACAGAGCTTGAGAGGATCTGCAGAGAAAAATGGGAGAATCTCCCCAAATACAGGTGTGCCAAGCTTCTAGCGTCATACCCAAGAAGACAATGCTGTAATCGCTGCCAAAGGGTCTACAACAAAGTACTGAGTAAAGGGTCTGAATACTTATTTAAATGTAACATTTCTGTTTTTTAATGATTTTTAAATAAATTAGCAAACATTTCTGAAAACCTGTTTTTGCTTTGTCATTACAGTGTATTGTCTGTAGATTGGTGGGGGGGGGACTATTTAATACATTTTAGAATAAGGTAATAAGGCAACAAAATGTGGAAAAAGTCAAAGGATCTGGATACTTTCCGAAGGGACTGTATAGTGTAAAGTGAGCTAGCCTCTGGGCCTGGAGAACCTTCTTTGAGGTTGGTTCAAATGTATCTTGGATCACGAGATACTTTACCTTCCTTGGCCCATCAGGGGGACATGTCTCAGATCATTTTCTTAGACAAGTGGATTGGTCATTTTTGGAGATCCAGAACAGTAATCCCAGTATCCCAGTATGTGCATCTCCACCCGTAAACTCACTGGACAACTGAAGGTGAACAAGAAGAGCTACATAATAATAACTGGACCAAATATGAAAGGAAATGAAACACCGGAAAGGTGCTCCTTCCTCCAGTCTCAACAACCATTCCAAGGGACCTGAATGTTTCTGGGCTTACTTGTAATTCCTTTCGTCCTGCATGTGCATGTGTATCAATAGGAGGCTTTTCACATTTCGTTTTTCTTGGAGAGCCTCCCAGAATTAGAATAAATGTGTTTCTAATTCTACCACAAGTCCCCCTAATCAGGTTCACGTCAGAGAGACATTCGTGTTCACACAGCTGACAAGGCAAGCACCAAACCGCCTTCTTTCCCTGCCTGTCTCCCTTTGTCCAGCAGCCCCATGGACCAGTAATCTCATACAGTAGCACTTGTTTCTTTATCCACCCACAGCTCCTTGTCGTGGCCCGTTGCCTACCCCAACTCATGTCATGAGCAGCTACGCACGCCGCCCTCTGAATTAGGATGACCTGGGCATGTGACATATTTGGTGACCGGTTCGTTTCTATCGGTGCAATGGAACTCTTCTAATGATCAGCTGGCACGCAAACGGGTTGTTAGCCAGCCAGACGAATTAGCAGGTTGCATGCGAAGGACTTGGGTTCAAGCCAAATCTCAGAATGGTTGGGTCATTTTCTCTCTCTCTCTCTCTCTCTCTGGCTGTTTGTGATGGAGGCGAAAGCGCAGATAATCTCATTAGTAAAAAACCTAACTTTTGTATGAGCTTTAGTCTAAACTCTGACTGAAAATTTACGCAGTGGCTTAAATTGACACAGAGGCCCCTTGCAAAATTGGATCAGTGGGGATTAAAAAAATCCTCATTAAAATGATTCTACTTTTAGGACTTCCGTTAATATTGCACCTGCTATATCACCAATGTCCATCAGTTGTGACATATTTACCGTTTAAGAAAATGCCGTGTGCGTGCTTACTAACACAAGAAATGGACCTACCTTGTCTTGGTATTACTCTGTCCTGGAAATCCCATTTAGGTGATTTATTAAGGGGGCAATCCCAGGAAATCCTGAGGTTCCCATTCCAGGTAATTCTCTCCCAGAGTTGGTATGACAAGAGGCTTACCTCAGCTCACGCTACGTTGATATGGCACAATGTGTTTAAAATGATTCTTACACAACACTGAATCACCGGTGCCAGAATCACATATACGAATAAGAGGAAGATCACTTCATAACACATTTGATTCGCAGTGCTGCCCTTCCCAATCGACCTGCTGGTTCTTCCCATCACAGTATTGTGGGATGGAGCAGCTTTTAGGGCCTAATTGTATTTGACATTCACAAGTATGGAATGTTCCGGTTAAGTGCTGAGACAAATCTGTGTGGTCTGGGGAGCATTGGGGTGCTGGGGGTGAAAACGGCCCATAATCCTCTTATTCTGATCTAATTGTTAGGGGCATGGATATTTGATGACTGGAGTTATTATTTTGTTAATGCCTAGGGATTTCTGTGTTTGTTAGTTTGGCTAATACTTTCAGCCAGTATACTGAGAGTTTCCATTTCAATGCAGCAGAGGGTGCTGGCTGCTCACGAGTTACAAGATCTGTTCAGCACATAGATAGATAGATAGATAGATAGATAGATAGATAGATAGATAGATAGATAGATAGATAGATACGAGGACTCGTCTTTGTGTCTTGTGCCATTATAGTGTCTGTGACAGCGTGGGCAGCGCCACTGAGGCAATCTCCATTTTGAAGTAGTCAATTTGGTCTTCGCGATTTACGTCAATGTACGTAAATATATGTCAATTGGAAAGCATTTAGTCTGCAATGTCTTTTTCGAGTAGGTATCGGACCCCAGTAAGACTAGCTGTTGCTCATGGAGATCCTAATAAATACATGGAATCCCTCCTGATGACCTGGTTGAACATAACTTCAACAGGGTCACCAAGAGGGATCAGCCAAGAAGACCCACCCAGTTGACTATGTTAAAATGGTGGGACTTCCTACTTCAATGGCGCTGCCCATGCTCATATAGTATTTTGGCCACGAGAGGCCTTTATCATTCTCTTAAGTGTCCATTATGAGATCAGTGGTGATATGCATTTCACATCACTTCAACATTCACATTTGGATTGGTTTACATCCACCACCAGAACTCTAACCCTTATTTTACATTTGGAGTTCTTTTAGCAGACGTTCTCATCCAGAGCGACTTACAGTTCGTGCATTCATCTTAGTTTAAGAGGCAACCGCATATCACAGTCGTAGTAAGTACATTTTTTCCCCCCCCAATACAGAAGTTATCAGCAAAGTCAGTGCAATTGTTTTTTTTGCGGTAGATTTTTTAAAATTCAAAATTCTAATTTGATGTGTACACGTGTCAATACTGTTGTTCGTACACGTTTGTTCCTACACGGTGTTATTGCACCTCAGCTAAACAATAGTATTTGAATATTTCCTGAGTATCTTGTCGTGGGCTTTTATGCATTATTAAAACTATGCAAATAGGTGTCAATAATGTTTTTGAGCATTGGATTTGAAATCCAGCATTTTTTTAATAACACGGTGCATGAACAACAGTGAATCCATCCACTCTAACTACCACAGACGAAGAAGCAGAGGTCCTACTTTGTTGATCTGTACTTACTATAACTATTACTAAATCCTTACTATTTACTTCCTGTGGAACGTATTGTGTGAGATACATTCCCCCGTCACTGCCATTTGTAAACCCTTTTCCATAATGACATCGTCATGAGTCGTCAAGTTGAGCTGTATACTCAAAGAGAACATATAAACTGAGGCCTTTCTATGACTCCTTCTTTGGAGAGTGAGCTGAACTGTGGATGACATCCAGGAGGTCATGACCTTGGATTGGAGGAGGTCAAAAATGCACATCGGTGAGGTATTCGCAAGATCATTAAACTTGACACTAGTGATCTACTATCCTTGGATGAGGTCATGTTCCTCAACAACAACACCAACAATGATTGGATCTGGGAAACTATGTTCCATCTTGACAGAAAACCTTTTGACTTTTGATATTTTGGAAAGATAGTTAATCTGTTTTATTGATGTCAGGGGTAAGATGTTGATAAAAGAGTCACGTCGCTGCTAAAAATACATTTACAGATACGTTTCGAGACAAATCAGCCTAACGTGTTTTTTTTATACACACAGCATGGCTTACATTTCACACAATCAGATTTGTTGTGCAGGATAGAACATATTCTGGATGTCCATTGAAGGAACAGTTGTTCCACTTGGCAGATGAACAACACACAGCACAGTTTCAAACCTATGCTGATCAATTCTGCAAATATAAATCCTATACCCATAAACTGTTGAATTGGTCTAGGTGTCTCCTTCTGACTACCACTCATACAGATCAATCTAAGCCACTGTCAGGAAGTATATCCTATTTAACGTTCAAACAGACCGTTTCTGAGGTCTGAGCAGTAGAGTGTCGCGGATCCTAGCTCAGGGCATACTGGAAGTCTGACACAGATTTAACCGCATGTGGACTGGCCTTATGAGGAGGACATGTATCTCTCCTTAGCTGTGATTGACAGTCCACATGGAAAAGGCTCCAACAGAGGCTGGTGTGCCGATAAATGCTGTCTGACACATCAGAATACACTCCCCTACGGTGTCATATGGGAACGAGGGAAGATGTTGAAGAAGGTAGCGTGTTGTGTTTGGGTGGAAGGCAGCACAATGCTTCTCTCCGGAAGAGGTCAAAGTCCACTGTGCGGTCGTCATCATTTCCTGCAACTTGCTCTCACACACACATACTGCACGTACTGTACTGCACACACACTCTTTCTGTTGTTTGATGATATTGTTTCTGAAATGTTGTTCCATATCTGCGATACTATGGCAGATCTGCATGGTTTCCCCTACCACCTGGCCATAACTGTCCGGTGCTGAAACCAATGTGTACATAGTTCACTCCAAACAAAACGTAAAGTCAATAGCTTGTTGCTCCATTCAAGGGTTTAGACCAGAGGAGCCTGTTGGAAATGTCCTGCAGATGTGCTCCCTTGACAGCTCCAGTGACAACTTATTTTAAAAAAGTGTCTGGGTCACCCAATAGAGCCCCCGGGTAAAACCGAGGGTCCAAGAGGAGGAGAGGGAGCGAGGCAAACAGAGAGCGGGGTCTTACCTTAAAAGGCAGAATCCGAGGGCGGCTGGCCCATAACGGTAGGAATGTAGATCGTTGACCTGTGAACGCTGCTCTGTTTGAAAATGGGGGGGGGGGTTGTTGGGCTTATTTTCGAAATCCGTGTGGGTGTGTGCGTGTGCGTGTGTGTTGCAATAGGTTCAACTTAGGGTGCACTATTGGTTAATACAGGAAGAATATGTATGAAGTTGATAAAAGCGATAGTGCTCGAGGTATATTCTTAGAGTTAGTCACTGGGCAGAATGTCCAGTTCTGTTTCATGCATTTGTAGTACTTTTCTAATACGGTTGTTTTCCACTGAACAAACTCAAAGTAGATCTATATTGTAGGCCTACTGTATTTCTGACGGCAGCCATGCATGCTCATTGAGTACAGGAGGTACACTAAGTGCAATGCCCCACTTTCGGGATTCTGAAAGGTGACACTGTGGACTGCAGTAGTGCCATGAGACTGACAGAAGTGTTGTACAGCTGTATGAGGGGGGAGAGGTAAAGTGGGCAAGTGATGTCACCCCGGCTGAATTTCCCACATATCTATAAGGGGTAATGTCCCCCCAGTCTACAACCCTTCCCCCGTGACATTGACAGGAATATTCAATGTTGTTTTGAGAAAACAGTGCAAAGAGCAAACATATAAATATCACATGTGTAAATTCCACGTATGTGTGAATATAGACAGTTGAGTGGGGCTCCCTATTGGAGAGACTCTAAATGGGCACTTATTGCCGTGGAGATGATCGGGGCGGTTCAAAATACAGTCGAACATAGCAGAGGAGACGCAACTGGAATAAATATCCTTTGGTCTCGTCCTCTCCTCCTTACACTGCCTTTTGAGGACCGCTCAGCGTTTAATGAAGCGTCTCAATAAGAGTACAGATATAGGATCAGGTCCCCCCTCTTATTCATTTTGATTTTTAAAGGGAAACCTTGGGATGTTGGCTGTAAAGCTCTTTATTTACTGCCCCAGAGTCAGATGATCCCGTGAATACCATTTTTATGTCTCTGCATGCAGTTTGAAGGGAGCTGCTAACTAGCGTTAGCGCAATGACTGGTCATTACACCAACGCTAGTTAAAATGCCCAAGTATCCATTTAAAGGCGTAACTAATCCGCGGTCAGAGCTCATACTGTGAGACGCTTCATGAATACGAGCCTAGACATAGTCACCTGCATCACAGGAGGTTGGTGGCACCTTAATCGGGGAGGAAGGGCTTGGGGTAATGGGTGGAGCGGAATCAGTGGAATGGTATCAAATACATCAACAAACGTGGTTTCCAGGCGTTTGATGCCATTCCATTGGCTCCGTTCCGGCCATTATTATGAGCCATCCTCCCCTCAGCAGCCTCCCCTCAAGTGCATACATTTCATATCGCAAGATTCTGTCACAGTTGCGCGCACTCTGTCAGGATGTGGGGTGACTTTGAATAATTCATGGTGTTTTCTGTGAGAGGGATGCCATAAATGAAAGATATTGACTGGCAAGCGCCGCAAGCTTTTGGGCTTTTCACGAAGGCTTTTCTGTATCAATCACTAAGCTGACAGTACAGTAAGTACTATGTCTGTCTGTCTGTCTGTCTGTCTGTCTGACTGCAGGCTGAACTCTGGGGGATAGCAACATGTATCTGAAGCCAATAAAGTACAAGCCACTCCTCTTTTAAGGTACATTAACCTCATCGGGCCCAAGGACCCCAGCTAAAATCTGTGTTTTTGTCCAGCCCTTATATTTAGCATCACAATGAAGTATTTGATCATTTTCTTTTCAGGGCAACTAGGGTTACAATAAAACAGCTGCATTCACGAGTTTTATTGACAAAATGTCATAAAAAAAAGGTCCTCAAAGCAAAAAACGTGATAAAAAAATATATTTATACGAATACTGGAAATACAGAAATGGTTTGTTTAGTGGGAAATGAATATCCAACTAGTCAGTGACAACTGTGTGGCATTTGGAATTTGTGACAGCACCTATGTTAGCATATAACAGTATTATATAAAGTTATATGTCCTATAATCTTCTATGTCGAAGAACTCCTTGCCTTTTAATTACTCTTGTGTTGCTTGTGAGCACCATTAGAGCAAAACATTCAGACTCTACAGACGTAGAGCCCTTGTCTCATAAAAAGCCCTCGAGAAAGACAAATCCAAATGGTAAAACCCAGAAGTCTTTAGCTGAAACACACAATGTTTAGAAGGTCCAAAATGAGCCAATACGGTGGGACACAAGGTGTATTACTTTACAGTGAGATCCACAAGTATTTGTTGTTGTTTTGGCTCTGTACTCCAGCACTATGAATATAATGACTATGAGGTTAAAGTGCAGACTGTTAGCAGTCAGCTGTAATTTGAGGGTATTTTCATCCATATCGGGTGAACTGTTTAGAAATTACAGCACTTTTTGTACATAGTCCCCCCCCCCCCATTTTAGGGGACCAAAGTATTGGGACAAATTCATATTGTATATGTGTATTAAAGTAATCAAAAGTTTACTATTTGGTCCCATATTCCTAGCACGCAATGATTGCATCAAGCTTGTGACTCTACAAACTTGTCGGATGCATTTGTTGTTTGTTTTGGTTGTGTTTCAGATCATTTTGTGCCCAAGAGAAACGAATGGTAAATAATGTAGCGTGTCATTTTGGAGTCACTTTTATGGTAAATAAGAATAGAATGTTTATAAAGACGGCTACATTAATATGTGGATGTAACCATGATTACGGAAAATGCTGAATGAATTGTGAATAATGATGAGTGAGAAAGTTAGAGGCATATATATATAAATATCAAAATGATGACAATCTCACAGTGAACTTTGACCTCTCTCTGATCTGTATGAGTGGTAGTCAGAAGGAGACACCTAGACCAATTCAACAGGTCATGGGTATAGGATATATATTTGCAGAATCAATCAGCATAGGTTTGAAACTGTGCTGTGTGTTGTTCATCTGCCGAGTAGAACAACTGTTCCTTCAATGGACATCCAGAATATGTTCTATCCTGGTGGGTTATCTGACTGTCCAGAGGACTCTTCTACTCAAGAAGCACAACACATCTGATCGTGTGAGATGTAAGCCATGCTGTGTGTATCAAAAAGCATGCTAGGTTGACTTGTCTCAAAACGGTATATGAATGGTAAAAAAAAAGTATAATTTTCGAGTCAATTATATTGTAAATAAGAATAGAATATGTTTCTAACACTACATATGTTTTTGTTACAAGTGACTCCAAAAGTGTTAGACACAATAAATGATTTATCATTATTTTTTATTGGACACAAATTAATCTGAAACGCAACCAAAACGAACAGAAAATGAATAGAACAAATGTGTAGAGTCACAAGCTTGATGTAGTCATTGTGTACTAGGAATATAGGACCAAATACTGAACTTTTTACTACTTTAATGCACATAAGTGCATTTTTCCCAATACCTACGGTTCCCTAAAATGTGGGGACTATGTACAAAAGGTGCTGTAATTTCTAAACTGTTTTGTATTTGTATTTATTATGGATCCCCATTAACTGCTGCCAAGGCAGAAGCTACTCTTCCTGGTGTCCAGCTAAATAAAAATAAATATATAAAAGTAAAACCATTACAATACATTCACAGCATATTGTGTGCCCTCAGGCCCCTACTCTACAACCATATACTGTATCTACAACCAAAATCCACGTGTTTATGGGCGTATAGTGCGTATGTTATCGTGTGTCTGTGCGTGTATAGTGCGTATGTTATCGTGTGTCTGTGGGTGTATAGTGCGTATGTTATCGTGTGTCTGTGCCTATGTTTGTGTTGATTCACAGTCCCCGATGTTCCATAAGGTCTATTTTTACCTGTTTTTTAAATCAAATTTTACTGCTTGCATGAGTTACTTGATGTGGAATAGAGTTCCATGTAGTAATGGCTCTATGTGGTACTGTGCGCCTACCATAGTCTGTTCTGGACTTGGGGACTGTGAAGAGACCTATGGTGGCATGTCTTGTGGGGTATGCATGTGTGTCCAAGCTATGTACCAGTAGTTCAAACCGACAGCTCTGTGTATTCAGCATGTCAATAACTATCACAAATACAAGTTGTGATGTAGTCAATCTCTCCTCCACTTTCAGCCAGGAGAGATTTGACCTGCATGTTATTAATGTCAGCTCTCTGTGTACATACAAGGGCCAATTGAGACAATTGCAATTTTCCCTCTTTGTGGCACCTGACCATACGACTGAACAGTAGTGCAGGTGCGACAGAACCAGGACCTGCCTTGTTGATAGCGCTGTTAAGAATGCAGAGCAACACTTTATTATGGACAGACTTCTCCCCATCCCAGCAAACGTTATATCAATATCGTTGGACCATGACAGTTTACAGTCCAGGGTTACTCCAAAGCAGTTTAGTCAATTTCCACATTATTCATTACAAGATTTTGTTGAGGTTTAGGGTTTAGTTCTCCCAAACGTAATGCTATTAGTTTAAATAAAATATTTTGCACTAACTTATTCCTTGCCACGCATTCTGAAACTAACTGCAGCTCTTTAAGTGTTGCAGTCATTTCAGTCACTGTAGTAGCTAACATTTATAGTGTTGAGTCATCCGCATGCATAGACACACTAGCTTCATTCAAAGCCAGTGGCATGTCGTTCACCTGATATGGATAAAAATACCCTCAAATTAAAGCTGCACTTTAACCCCATAGTCATTGTATCATTTCACATTCAAAGTGCTGGAGTACAGAGCCAAAACAACAACAAAATTGTCCCAATGCTCTAGGAGCTCACTGTACGTTGTCTACTAAGTTCAAACTTCACAAAGGCAGTGGTGAAACGTCAATTATTAAACTCAAAGCAGTCACATAGACCTTTAACCACATGCAAGTGAACAGTTCTAAACAGGTTTACATGGGTTGTGAGTACTGAGGAGGGCTGCACAAAAAGTCCTGCACTGGAATGACGTCTGGATCTCGTCTTGTACCCATCATTCTCCCTCCAATCTGACACTGTTCAGGGCCTCAGCCCTAGAATTTTGCCCCCACCTCAGCTTCCGTCTTCACATGCTGCAGACACAAATCTCCCTCACCATGGAAACGGTCTGCAAACAACCGTCAACATGGCAGACCTGACGTTTGCATGCCCCGGAGACCAAACTGCATGTGAGCCTGCTTGTAGTCTGCTCTGCGTCACTTTCTCCCCCTGCTATTTTATTCGCCCCTCAGGTGAAGTAAATACTCTACGTTCTGCATTTTTTTTTCTTCTTCTCTGTCTAAGGTGAGCTGGGTTCCATTCCAAGCAACTGATTCAGCAGGTTTGGGGTGAACACACAATCCCTGCTTCTGTGCAAAGCATCCCAAAGTGTCCCCGTAAAGCTCCCCTCATTCACCCTGGTCCCGAGGGCTTAATCCAAGCACCAAACCTGGCATTCCCTCCACAAGAAATGATATCTCTTTCTTACGCAATAACAATGATCGCTCATATTTATTATCAAGATAGGCCTAGTTGTAGTCTCAAACATTTCTTCTTGTCCTGCCTTCTGCACGGCCGAAAAGCGTTCGAAGTTGTGGCATAGCAGTGTGAGGGGAAAACAAGAAGACCTTTATCCTCCTTACCGTGCTTCTGCTGTCTCCACGGCATGCCAGAGAGCAGGGAAATGTCGTATTAATAAAAATGTCCCTCTTTTCACCTAGTGCAAATATCACTATGAGGGACTCTGTAAATAACACCTCTATGTGAAAGACACTGCACACATTATTCTGGGCTGTCTGAGAGGTGGTGTAAAAATGTGTCTTGGTTTGAGTTATGCTTTCTTTGGCACACCTGGCCAACGGGCCAAAGCTTATTCATCCTGAAATCTGACAGCTTCACCTTAGTCCAGGAAACAGACACAGGAGAGAGCTGGACTCGCATGATCTCAAATGTTCTGTTGGGGTATTTGAAGCGAGAGGCAGTTTCTTGAGAACCACAAACGATTTATCAACGGTTGTGATGAACCAGAACGTTCTTTGTGAAAACAAGCTTAGCGGTAAATGTTTTACATGTCACATTACATAGGAATTATGGGATGTTTGCATGCATAAAACAAATAGCCAGTTTAGCCAGTATATTTGGCTTATCATAGGAGGGAATGTTTACTGATCCATGAGCCCAGCTACACATGACTAATACCTCCATTATGTAAAGAAACATATGGCTATAAACTACTTTGTTTGTTTGTGTTTCCTTGGTCAGTCAACTAGAAAGCCATGTAACGGGCAAGTGAATAAACATATTTTTCCAGTTAATTCCTCCCTTTTCCCCAGGCTTCTTATTGTCACTACGTTGCCAATCCATGGCACCAAAGTCACAGAAAATAGAATTGAGTGATTAAAGGCCCAGTGCAGTAAAAAAAATGTGATTTTCCTGCGTTTTATACATATTTCCACACTATGAGGTTGGAATAGTACCATGAAATTGTGAAAATGATGATAATGCCCTTTTAGTGTAAGAGCTGTTTGAAAATACATTTCAGCCTGTCGTGGTGGTATGGCGTTCTGGCCTGCCTGGTGACAACGCAAGGCGGTAAGTTAGTAAATAGACCAATAAGAAAGAGTTCCAAACCTCTCTGCCAATAACAGCTAATTTTCAGTTTTCCTTCCCTACTCAGACCATTCCTAAATAATCCTAGCAAAACTCTTGCTTGAGAAAATTGCTCTTGCTATTTTTTATCATTTTAATTGAAAACAATCACAATAAAGTACTTAATTGTTACCCAGAAATGATTTGATATTGAGATAAAAACTGCGGTATTGGGCCTTTAAGTATTTGCTATTTTTGTTAAGCGACCAACAGACCATTACAGGGCTCCAGGTAGAGCAGAATCTGTCGACGCCTGTGTCACCTCTCCATCCTTCTGGAGTGTCACTAATCTGGCTAAACCAATTACAACACACCCTTTTTCCCCAGCAATAATGACTGTTTTTGTCTGGCTCCGTGTGGTGAAAACATGGAAAATAACTATGTTTGGGCCAAACATTTATAGTAATTGCATTTGAAAGGCACTTGAGTCTGAGCTGGAAAACAGGCAGTGTATTCAAGATTGAGTCAGAGAAACAAGTAGGGATATTGTTCTATTTAGTTATATGTCTGTGGGTGTATCACATGCTAAATGTGTCCATTTGGATCATGACTATCTCTCTTTACTTTACTTTGTAGCATACATGGAGGTTGAGGAAAAGCAGCTGTGATAGTGAAGAGTTGAAACCTGGGTTGATCCAGCCCTGCTTTGGCCCTAAACCCCCCGGTCATAAAACACAGGCCAACAAGGTTATTTTCTACCTTCTATATAAATATGCACAATCCATGGCATTATTTATTCTTCCTGCATGATTTTTGGGTAGACCAGCACAGAGAGTTGGCAATTTGGGGATTGAGACAGGCAGTACAGGCTATATGAGGCCTGTAGTTGAGATTTAAAAAAAAATCTGACTGGGCCTCCCGAGTGGCGCAGTAGTTTAAGGCACTGCATCACAGTGTCACTACAGACCCTGGTTTGATCCCAGGCTGTCGCAACTCGCCGTGACAGGGAGACCCATGGGGCGTTGTCCAGGTGAGGAGGGGGTTTGGCCGGCTGGGATGTCCTTGTCCCATCTTGCTCTAGCGACACCTTGTGGCGGGCCAGGCGTATGCACGCCGACTTCGGTAGCCAGTTGTATGGTGTTTCCTCCGACACATTGGTGCAGCTGGCTTCCGGGTTAAGCGAGTAGTGTGTCAAGAAGCAGTGCGTGGTTCGGAGGACGCATGGTTCTCGACCTTCGCATCTCCAGAGTCTGTACGGGAGTTACAGCGATGGGACAAGACTGTAATTGGATATCACGAAAAAGGGGATTTTACTTTTTATTTATAATAAAAATAAATCATACTAAACAAACATGATGAAAGACAAAAAGACAATTGGCAGCCCTAACCCAGCACCTCAGTGAAAGATTAGCAGCATGGTCGAGACCAGAAGTTGTACAAGGCTTCACAACTAGACAACAAACTTAAACAATCCCACAAACACACAAATGGAATGTCTCAAACCTTTTATAACACATTACAGACAATTAAAACGTTTTCAGTATTTTCCATTTGAGGACGTCAAATCAGTCTCTGGTAATTATTTGTTCTGACACAAAGCCTTTTAACTTTCAAAAGAATGCAACCTATCACACCATACTGCAGCCACAGCACCTTTTGTAAACAGCAATGTTCACATACAATTGAAGTCAGAAGTTTATATACCTTTAGGTTGGAGTCATTAAAACTTGTTTTTCAACATCTCCACAAATGTCTTGTTAACAAACTATAGTTTTGGTTAGGACATCTACTTTGCTCATGACAAGTAATTGTTCCAACAATTGTTTACAGACAGATGATTTCACTTATAATTCACTGTGTCACAATTCCAGTGGGTCAGAAGTTTACATACACTAAGTTGACTGGGCCTTTAAACAGCTTGGAAAATTACGGAAAATTATGTCATGGCTTTAGAAGCTTATGATAGGCTAATTGACATCATTTGAGTCAATTGGAGGTGTATCTGTGGATGTACTTCAAGGCCTACCTTCAAACGCAGTGTCTCGTTGCTTGACATCATGGGAATAAAATCAAAATAAATCAGCCAAGACCTCAGAAAAAAATTGTAGACCTCCACAAGTCTGGTTCATCTTTGGGAGCAATTTCCAAACACCTAAAGGTACTATGTTTATCTGTACAAACAACAGTACGCAAGTATAAACACCATGGGACCACGCAGCCGTCATACCGTTCAGGAAGGAGACACCTTCTGTCTCCTAGAGATGAACGTACTTTGGTGCGAAAAGTGCAAAACATTCCTAGAACAACAGCAAATGACCTTGTGAAGATGCTGGAGGAAAGAGGTACAAAAGTATCTATATCCACAGTAAAACGAGTCCTATATTGTCATAACCTGAAAGGCAGCTCAGCAAGGAAGAAGCCACTGCTCCAAAACCGCCATAAAAAAGCCAGACTACAGTTTGCAACTGCACATGGGGACAAAGATCTTACTTTTTGGAGAAATGTCCTCTGGTTTGATGAAACAAAAATAGAACTGTTTGGCCATAATGACCATCGTTATGTTTTGAGGAAAAAGAGGGAGGATTGCAAACTGAAGAACACCATCTCAACCATGAAGCACGGGGGTGGCAGCATTATGTTATGGGGGTGCTTTACTGCAGGAGGGAATGGTGCACTTCACAAAATAGATGGCTTCATGAGGTAGGAAAATTCTATGGATATATTGAAGCAACATCTCAAGACATCAGTCAGGAAGTTAAAGCTTGGTCGCAAACAGGTCTTCCAAATGGACAATTACCCCAAGCATACTTCCAAATCTGTAGCAAAACGGTTTAAGGAAAACAAAGTCAAGGTATTGGAGGGGCCACCACAAAGCCCTGACCTCAATTCCATAGAAAATGTATGGGCAGAACTGAAAAAGTGTGTGTGAGCAAGGAGGCCTTACAAACCTGAATCCGTTACACCAGCTCTGTCGGGAGGAATGGGCCAAATTTCACCAAACTTAATGTGGGAAGCTTGTAGAAGGCTGCCCAAAATGTTTGACCAATGTTAAACAATTTAAAGACAATACTACCAAATACAAATTGAGTGTCTGACCCACTGGGAATGTGATGAAAGAAATAAAAGCTGAAATAAATAATTCTCTCTACTATTATTCTGACATTTCAAATTCTTAAAATAAATTGCTGACCCTAACTGACCTCAGACAGGGAATTTTTACAATGATTAAATGTTGGGAATTGTGAAAAACTGAGTTTAAATGTATTTGGCTAAGGTGTATGTAAACTTCCGACTTCAATTGCCAAATCAGAATGTTGCCTCAACACCGCTAGGTCAGGAATTGACCTTCTTGGTCAAAGACAGAGGAGAGCTGCAATCCATCTCTCTGCACGGAAACAAAAAAAAAGTTTGCCTGTCTTGTGAGACACTTTTACAACCCATTATACAACAACTCTAAACAGCTGATTTATGCCCGATCCTGGATGCTTATGCTCCGTTACTGGAATGTAGGGAATTTTAAAGACCCCTCCTCTGCTTGTCCCCGTCCGCACGCAGACAAACGGAGCAGGCGCCTGGTTGAGTGCTCTCCCACCAGTGCTCCCACCGCAGGGCAGTGAAGCAGAACGTAAAGAATGCCAGAAGATGAGAAAGAAATCTGTTCTGTTCTTTTTTTTTTTCCCACTCTCTCGGGTCTGTTTCCGTTTCGCATCTCTTCTCAGGCCTTCTCGCTTTTTTTGCTCGTTTTTTCTCACTTTCCAAGTGTACTGTACTGTGTAGGCCCATCGTCTTCACGTCGAATTTCTCCATCTTTTACTCTCAAACCTCAGTCATTTTCTCTGAATTATACTGTATCATACCATCAATGATACGACTCCGCACAATCACATATTATTTCACTCTTTTGAAAAAAAGTAGAGGGAAATAGGACACATTTTATTTATTAATGCCATTTAATAAAAACACAAGTACTGTATATTATGCATAGGATTCTTTGTAGTTTTGTTAATAAAATGGTCATGTGACAAACAAAACAGTGCCTTGATAAACATGCTAAAAGTCACACAAGATGCATTATATTTGCAGAGAAACGGGGCTTTAGATTGTGTATCAAAGCAACCTTTTTTTATCTACAGCAAAAGCCGGGAAAAGAACACTAAACTACCCTTTACTCTTAATTTAATTGCAAAATAAAAGGCACAATGGCTTTGGTTTAGTAGTAATTCAATAGCACATGCATCTCCTAATACTGGTGGCACAACGCACAAACAATAAAAGCATTGAGACGTCAAAGAAGCTAAATTACAAACTTATTTTGAAAATAAGGACATAAGCAGCGCTCCACATACCATGGACTGTATCTTGACAGGTTTGTGAGACCTTTCTCATACTTCTCTCAAGTTCTGTATTTCCCTTTCGCCTCTTCAGCTTTGGCATTGCTCAAGGTCTGCTCTTTGCCTTGGGCTCTCCCATGATGTTGAGTACATCATCAAGAATGGAGGGGCCCAAATCGAGTTCAAGTGACAGAAGAGACCCGGTGATGTGGGAGATTGAATACTGTGACACGCTCTTGTCCTTGGAGAACTCAAAGTCAAAGTCGTAAAGGCGCCCCTCATCCACCCCGCTGTCCCTGTCCACCCAGTCTCCATTGCAATCAGAGAGCTTTTTCTCGAAGCGGAGGGTAATGTCATTGTTAAAGCTTCTAAAGCCATTGCGGTTGTCATTGCCGCAGAAGCCTTCGTTACTATTGAAGATGCCATTGCTGTTTTCATTGAAGACACCAGTACCATTGCTGTTGCCATTGATGTGATAGGTAGGTGAAGGCTTTTCATACCCGTTTTCACCATTGTGCTTTTTGTGATTACTTTTGGAGACTTTCTTCGTCTTTGGCTTCTCTGGTTTCTCTATCAGATCCAGCTGGACGTCTGGTTTGGTTGTGACTTCTGTCGGATGTCCGGTCGGGTCGCTGCTGAAGACCTCGATGGAACGCAACAGGGTTTCAATCTCCAGGATGTCAGCCCCGTCTGGGCTCCCCAGGGGAGAGGTAGGGATCCGCCCTACCATGCAAACCAGGGGGTCCATAGCGGGCATAGAGAACACAGCGGTGGAGAGGTGGGGTAGGGTGAGGGCCTGGCACCCCCCGATCGAAGGGAGTGAGATGGCGTTCTTCAGAACGGGAGAGGGTGTCTCATGAAACTGGGCATCAGATGCACTGTTGGCCCGCAGGAACTCGTTGTGGATGCTGTACTGCGGACGGAACACCTCACCTTTCCCAGGCAGGAGCTCAAACTTTCCCTGGAGGAAGGACATGTCCCCGAAGGCGTCCCTCTCACCGCCTTTTCCGATGTGGATGGTGTGGCGGAAGTCCCCCAGCGGTGGGCTGATCATGTCCGGGGACAGGATGTCTCTCAGCCGACACTTCTTGCCTTTCTTGCTATTTTTGGACTTCAGGTAGATGGGTGCTTTGGCAGGCATGGTGGTCACTGTTGAATTGAGCTCAGAGATAAAGGACAAAGATGACTCTCCTGGAACTTTAGGATTGGCGAAGAACTTCACACTGAACACAAGGTCTCCCTGGGGAGATGAGGAAATTACATTCTCAATGAAATGGCTGTGTTGTCTTGTGCTGCTCCGAAGATAGCTTTGATATTTCTGTCATTAATCAGGAAATCAAAGTTGATCAGGAGTCCAAGTTCTCACCAGTGTTGTCTGAGGTTTCAGTGTGGTCAACCAGCCACATTTCTGAGGAAAGAAAGAGAACAAAATGTTTTTCCCCTAAACATACACAGTTTATCAGTCTATTAGTCAAATCTGGGGTATGTTGTGCCAAGATGCTTGAGCCAATGTTACATTTTACATTCCAATAAAATGTTGATACATAGACATTTCTCCAACTTCTTCCCTGGAATCCCAACTGGTCTGTCACTGATGATCTACACTTCATGTCAATCCCCATTCAAATAACAATATAATGTTACTTACACAAGACGACAAAATAACTCGTGGACACACACGGAATGTCTTCATCCCCAGTTCCCCTCATCCCCCTGCATTTAGAGAGCGTAAAGGCCATAAGAGATTTGAGGGCAAGGCCTGGTGAACTGAAGCCCAGGCTCAGGCCCATCTGCTCAGGTCCTTACAAGACCCCCCCCCCCACTGCTGCCTCCTCTTACATGTGATAATATGGAACAGCTGGACAGCAGATTGGGCGAAGAGAGGTGAGAGGGCTTTAGTAGGATCAGAGCAAGGCAGACGATGGAGGATGGACACACACCAAGAGGGAAAGAGGGGAGGTTTATAGTGATGCAGAGAAAGAGGGAAGGGAGGAGTTAGGAGAACTAACGGTTGGAGGAGGACTACAGGGGATTATTGGAGGATTTTAAAAGAGGGGGAGGCAGATGCTTATTTGTTTTTACTTTGATAGCTGGACGTTGTGTTTCAATTGTAATTTTGACTGAAATATCAGTCATCCCACTGGGCAGTCATCAGTTCAACCTCTAGTTTTGATTTACATTTGATTGTCAACTAACGTGAATTCAACATGAAATCAGCCCCAAAAATGTTACCATGTCATTGGAAAAATACAAATTGAGAGTATACAAATTGAGTGTATGTAAACTTCTGACCCACTGGTAATGTGATGAAAGAAATAAAAGCTGAAATAAATCATTCTCTGTCACGTTCTGACCTTTATTTCCTTTGTTTTGTCTTTATTTAATATGGTCAGGGCGTGAGTTGGGGTGGGCAGTCTATCTATGTTTGGTTTCTGTTTCGGCCTAGTATGGTTCTCAATCAGAGGCAGGTGTCGTTTGTTGTCTCTGATTGAGAATCATACTTAGGTAGCCTGGGTTGGTTTGTGGGTGTTTTTTTGGTTGGTTTGTGGTGTGTTTGTTGCCACACGGTACTGTTTCGTTTTTTTTTGTAGATTTAACGTTATCGTTTATTGTTTTTGTTGGAGTGTTCATTTTGTCTTTATTAAAATATCGTCATGAACACTTACCACGCTGCATCTTGGTCCGATCCTTTCTCCTCTTCAGACGAAAAGGAAATCTGCCGTTACATTCTCTCTACTATAGTTCTGACATTTCACATTCTTAAAGTTAAGTGGTGTTACTAACTCACCTAAAACAGGGAATTTTTACTAGGATTAAACGTCAGGATTTGTGAAACCGAGTTTAAATGTATTTGGCAAGGTCTATGTAAACTTCCGACTTCAACTGTATTCATGGGTATAGCTGGTAAGCATGCCCCTTTAAGAAAATGCACTGTGAGGTCAAGCGGTGCCCCATGGATTGGTGATGAGCTGAGAAATATAATGATTTTGGACGTTATGATGCCAAAAAAGCAGCAGATAAATCTGGCACTCTTTTTGATAAGCAAATGATTGTAAATGAAGAAATCTTGTATAGACACAACATTTATATACTGTTGTAAAGTGTGATGGGAAAACTGTGGAGAACGTTGAATGCTATTATGGGTAGGAATTCAAACATGTCCTCCTCTTTTGTTGAATCAGAGGGTATATTAATACAAAACCACAAGACATCGCAAACTGCTTTAATTCATATTTTACAGGCAAAGTGGACAAGTTGAGGAATTCTATGATTCCAACTGATGGCTGTCACATCCTGACCATAGAAAGCCTTTATTTTCTATGGTGGAGTAGGTCAGGGCGTGACTGGGGGGTGTTCTAGTTTATTATTTCTATGTGTAGTCTAGTTTTTGTATTTCTATGTTGGCCTGGTATGATTCCCAATCAGAGGCAGCTGTATCATTGTCTCTGATTGGGGATCATATTTAAGCAGCCTTTTCCCACCTGTTGTTTGTGGGATCTTGTTTTTTTGTATTGTTGCTTTTGAGTCCTACAAGGCTGTACGTTCGGTCGGTCGGTCGGTCGTTCGTTCGTTTGTTTGTTTCTCTTTATTGTTTTGTTGCTGGTTCACAAATAAATGATGATGAACTCAAATCGTGCTGCGCCTTGGTCTACCCATTTCGATGAGCGTTACAATGGCTCCATGTCATATACCCTTAGGAAAGGTTGGATCAGGAAGGAGAGGCAATGCGTGTTTGAATTTCACCAAGTAGAAAGGGAAGAGGGGGAACGGATGCTGTTGTCTCTTTCGGATGACAATTCACCTTGTACGGATAATCTTGATGCCATATTGCTTAGAGTTACAACTTACCAAATATCTACCCCAATCTCTCATATTTTTAATAAGCGCTAAATGTATGGGGTGTGCCCAGAAGTCTGGAAAGAGTCAAAGGCTATTCCACTACCTAAGGATAAAACATCTGCATTGGTCCTAATAGTCATCCTTTAAACTTGCTGCCTGTGTCAAGTAAATTATTGGAAAACATTGCATTTGTACAAATCAAGGATTATTTCTCATGTAACTGGTTTTCAGCATGCATACAAAGGGCATTCTACGAGTACGACCTTAGCACAAATGACAGATGATTGGTTAAAGAGTATAAAGAGTTAGTTGGTGCAGTGTTGTTAAATTTCAGTGCTGCTTTTGATGTAATTGATCATGAACCGTTACTAGGTAAACTCAAATATTATGGTTTTAAGTCTGCAGCTCTATCCTGAATGGAAAGCCATCTATCCGGGACAAGGTAAAAAGTGTTCTTTAATGGTAGTTTTTCACACAGTAAAGATATACACTGTGGTGATCCTCAAGGAAGCTGCCTAGGCCCACTTCTCTACTCTAGCTTTACTAATGATTTACCTTTAGTATTGAACAAAGCAAGAGTGGTCATGTATGCTGATGACTCTACAATATTTATCGCAGCATCAGAATATAAGGAGCTAACAGATGTACTGAGTAGTGAACTAAGAATGGTGTCAGAGTGGGTTGATATGAACAGATTGGTGTTTATAAAACAAAATGTATTGGGTTCAAAATATATGCCTGCTGATGATC